>NC_136488.1:160654120-160831620 GCF_053919585.1 Euprymna scolopes
TTGAGAAACAATGCAGATTGGAATGTCGTCATCTGGGCCAAATAAAAAGATACAGAAGAGTAGAGAGTCGACACAGCGAACATTGGCTTTATACACATGAATATTATATATAGATGAGACGGACATATACACATAAAACCAAAAACTCATAAAATTAGCAAAGGCAGGAATAAAAACCTAGCTAAAATAACATCACTTAAAAAAATTAGGACACATCAATGTTTACAATATTAATGATGAAGCCATAGTCTTATCCATGAAGCAAAAATAAAAACAGCTAAACAAGTTAAACAGGAGGCTTTCATAATCCTTAAGGATCACAAGATAGTAAATTTAAAAAAAATTTAAACCCAAGCAAAAGTATTCACCTACAGCTTTGCATAACACAATCTACTATCATCTGGTTCAACAACTTATCAAAAAGTACTGTAGCTTCACAAAATTTGAGATAAGACTTGCCTTTCATAACACAGACTAGGCTATGTAGAGACAGAGTTTGCTATCAGATAAGTGAGGTAAATATAGAAACTATAATGTATTACATGAAAACATTTATAACTTTGGTAAAAACCCATGTTTTGTAATGTTTTCCTGGAATACATTATACAAATGTTAAAACTGGAAAAAAAAAAAAAGATTTAATCTTAGGTGCTTTTATTTTTAAGTAAAAGTAAAAAATAAAAGCATCTAAAATTAAATCTTAAATTTTTTTTTTTTCAGTTTTAAAATTTGAATTCTTTGATTTCCTGTTGAAGGCAGCGTAAAAATATTTTATTCTCTACAAGAAACTATTTATTGCAAATATTTATAAGAAATTTTTTTTTTTTTTTAATCCTGAAGTCAAAATTTCAAAGATTTTTTTTTTTTTTTAATTAACTATTGGTTGTCATGTGTAAAGATTATTTGAAAGTTTTAGACTTAAAATAAATGGTTTTATTTCCGAGATGTTATTTACATTACCGTCATTTACATTACTGTCATTTACACGTTTGGAACCGTTATCCTCATCAGAGAATTTGTATTCTGTCAGAAATTAACATTCCAGGAATTTTGAATTTAACTTTAAGGACTAGCATGGATACCTGGTTTTTCCCCAGTGAACATGAAGTTCAGTTTGGACACAGCTGGTACAATAAGGATATTGAGCAGTCTCCACAAAAGAACGGATCCCCCCCTACCCCCAAAGTAGGTGACAACTTCCCTACCAGATATTTCAGCAGCCTGTGGGCTGAATCCCCACTCCCAAAAACATGAATCAAAACAACTTTTCTTTTAATTAAAATAGCAGTGAATGTCTGTGCATCAGCAAAAAATTAGCCACGGTAGGCAGGCTCGAACCTGAAATGTGAAAGAGACGACCTCTGACGTGTGCATGACTTGCAAAAATCTCGATACAAAAAGTGACCCCCCCCCCCTCCATTGCAAGAAATGATCCGGTTGACCTCCACAGAATTAATCTTTTTTTCTAATTTTCACATATGCATCTGAGGAATCGCTCTTTCAGATGGTACCGTTTTGAACCCAGTGTGATGTGGCTGACAAGGTTTTAACGGACATATGAACACACAAACAAACCTAAGTTTGAGATTTATATAATAGACAAGCATGGCTACCCGGCATTGCCCAGGTGGAGAGAAGTGGTATACTAAGGATACTGAGAAAAAAAAAAAAAATTTAGTCTGAATAGGCAGACTAAACTAACGCGAAAGAGAAAAAGGAGAGGGAAAAAAAAAAAAAAAGCTAACGCACCAGCTGTCACAGTCACGACGACTTGTGACATCATGACGGGTCGAAATAACTTTTTTTTTTTTTAAACATAGAGATTGCTAGGCGTATGACTTGCAAAAATGTTGACGCAAAAAGTGATCCCTCCTTGCAAAAAACAGCCCCGTTGGCCAGCACAAAATCTTTTTGGACAATTTTTAGATATTTTTTGTTCAAGAGATTGATCTTTCTAACGATACCCATTTTATCAATATCTGATGCATCTGTCAAAAGTTTTGGGCAAACATACAAACACATTTTCCCTTTTATATATTAAATGTGAGTAGCGAAGTGGCAAAAAATCTAAAAAATCAAAATTTACCAACCTGGAGAGGAGAGAAGATGAAAAGTAATTCAAACAAAAGACATCTACCTTCCCCTACCCAGCCCATCGTGAATCATTGAAGTATGGCAAAATTAACATTTACAGAAGAAAGAGATAAGACGAGATAAAGTGAGAAACAGAAATAAAATGAAGTCAGGACAGAATCTGACTAAAAAAAAAAAATATTCCACCTTTTCTAAATAAAAAAACAAAAAAAAAACAAGAATTCTACTAAAAAGCAGAGATCTCATTTGTTTATCGCTTCAAATCCACATTATGTCATAGATATCTGGTATCACTTAATTCATTTTGTCTTGTTCCCTTAGCAGAGTTTAAATAACAAAAAAAAAAATAGCTTGTATACTGGACACTCTTATCGCTATTGTATTCAACTCAAGTTGCATGTTCATAGGAATTAAGTGGCAATTTGATTCACAAGTAGTCCGTAACCCCAAATATAGATCACAACAGATTTCAAAGCCTGGGTCAACCAGGCGCTTGCTTTGATAATCCTTTTCTGCAATATCTGGCTGAAGTGAGCTGCAGATTTCAAAAAGCATGAAGCGATTATTATGCTGGTACCATTTTGTCTTGAATACTCAAATCTGAATGCAATGCAGGATCATCCCTCTCAACCAATCTCTTTTAAAGAAACTTTTCTAGTTTGGCCATGCTGCAGAGTCCATCCACAAAGCAATAGTTCCAGAACCACTCTAAGGTTAGTGAAGACATCCTGGAGTACGGCTGAAGACCTGGTTATACATCAAAGCAGCGGTCTAATCTAGCTCTAGTCCACACCTCTGGTTCTAGGACTAGCTGCCCATGACTGGCTGTTGCAGACCTTTTGTGCATTCTGCATTCACCCAGGATGTGTTCTGCAGGAGGAGTCAACTCAATCCATCTTGGGTAGCTGTTACCTCAAGTCAAAGACATATCAGTTTAAACTTAACTTCTAGGTAGAACACCTATGGTTCAATAAACATTTATTATCACTACACTATATATGTCTATTAAGACTAAAACAAAAAAAAATGAGGACAGAATGCAGATCAAGAAAAATCAACAAACTCAAGCAATTATCAGCTTCCATAAAAAGCGTCTGAAGACGCAGAAATGATGTAGACTATAATGGCTAAGAAGTTGTAATAAATCATTATGGAGGAAAATCTCGTTAACGACTGGTATTATTTATGGCATAATGCACGATAATTTAGTAACATTTTGGGGTAGGTTTAAAATTGTCGTTTGGAGAGCTTCAGAGATGGTAGTGAAAAAGGTTAGCTATGAACGAAATTATGTCAATACAATTTTTGAAAATCAATGCAATTCATTCAAAATATTGCAGTAAATATGTCAACGATCAAAAACATTAACAGTAAATTATGATGTAGACAAGCTGTGGACAGTAGCTGTTATAGCAGCTTTATTTGGAAACCTTATGCAATTCAGAAAATTCTACATAAAATAAATGAAAAATTAGAAAAAATGAATGTAAAAAAATTGAAAGTTCTTTTGAATTAATAATTAAAGCCTCAATATATATTTTCAGACGAACACAGATATACATGGAAAATATCTGAACTTTCAAGCAAAATCCCAACGCTTCTGAGACTAACCTGTGAAAACTGAATCCCTTCTGTTTTTATTAAACACGCTTTTCCATCACAACATAATGTAAACACTATTTGCTTTGTGAAGCGATTTTTGAAATTATATATATATATATATATATATATATATTTACACTTACACACACACACGGAACAAAAATTGTTGCCCTAGAAAAGACGACATGATTCCATTTGTTTGATGAAAAGTTTTTTTTTGTTTTTTTTTGCAGACCATGTACTAGTTGGCCAGTTGTGTATAAATCCCAAGAGTGATAGTAGCCTCCTATCATGTTTGAAAGTGAAACAATGTTCAACAAGTGAAATCGGAGATGCGCCACTGTACAACTCATGCTCTCTACCGATCAAAGTTACGACAACAGAACCATTGTCAACACCCTCAAAATGCATTGCTGGATTGCCACAAATAACAGGGACATTCACAGGGTGATGAAAACAGTTTACGGCCACAGTTATGGTCTTTGGTGTGGTTTCAGGTGAGAGCCACATCATGCCACCTCACATCTTCAAAGGCAGCTTGAAAGTCAACACCAAAGTGTACCTGAATGTGCTGAAGAGTGTGGTGAAATTAGGTAACCACTGACAGACCCTGGGTGTGGCAGCAGGACTTGGTGCCGGCCCACAAGTCCAAAGAGACCCAGGCTTGGCTTCAGGAGTGGTATAGTTTTGTACTCTCTGTCCTCCTCCTCCCCTGAACCCACAGAACTACTTTGTTTGGTCATACGTTGAGAACATCACCAACATGACATCCCACAACAGCAAAGCCAGCCTGACTGCTGCCATCCACCAAGTATTTGCCAAGCTCTTCCTGGCACTTGTGGAAAAGGCACGTTCCCAGTTCCAGACTGAGTATAGAGGCGGTGATTGAGGTTGAAAGTGGCTACATAAGACGTCAGCTCTACTACACAATCAAGTTACCCGAATTGATTTTTTTTCAATAAAAGTTTTGTTTTCTTTAGGATGATACTTATCGTTCCACAATATATTTTACTTTTTTAAAAGCATCATGATAAGGTTAAAAATATAAATATATATAGTATTCATTTATTTGATCTTTTATAATAAAAATGTTTATGAAGCAATTTTTTTTTTTTTTTTTTTTTTTAAAAGCAAACATATCCAATACAAAATATTCCCAAAATAGCTTTTTATTTCAATTAATCTTAATAGTAAAGAAAATTGTGTCAGTCATGCAGAGGTGAGAAGCAAACAGAAGAGATCAGAATTTTCATTGGTTAGTCTGACAGGCCTGCAGCAAGCGTCAGGGGACTGTTCAAAGAAAGACAATATTTGATAACCATTATTGGCAAAAACATTAAAGCTAAAAAAAATTTTGTGATGGCATGTTGGTTATAGATGCTATCAAGATGAAGATGCGAGTTAAAGCACTTCATTACATACAATACCAGATTACCCGTCCCAGGACAGAAATATTTGAGGTTGTGCCATATTTAAAATACTGCAAAGAAACTGAAATTTGGAAATATTAATTGATGTCTAATACATTAAAATTTCACAAAAATTGGAACTATCTGAATTTACATGAAGGACTTTGATCTCCTTTGTATAGAATTAAATTAAGTTTCGTCCATATTATGACCCTTATGCTTAGAAGTCGTATTCCAAAATTCATAATGACTGGGTAATTCATTTAAGAAATTCGGTACATATACATTTATATGAAGAGATTATTCAGTGTCACATTGTCCTCCACCCCATTTTAAAACAGTTTTTATCTGATCAGAAATGTCTGTGGCAGCTAAAAATGTGTAACAGTTTTTCCGACCATGGATCTAATATTTGTTATAAATTATTTTAATGAGGTACAAAGAAAGTGGTTCTGAAGTAAGCTGGAACTACCAAACTTGATTAACGGATAAATATACTGATCGCTTGCAGACATTTTCCATTTTCAAAATTTGTTTATCAGTCTCTTTGTTCATTCCATGCAATGACAGCAAGATAAATTAAAAAAAATATATATTCATGTGGGAATTCAATTGAAAACAAAGTTCTACACCAAAATAAAAACTTTTCAACTAAAGTTTTATGAACAGTCTAATGGTAATAATTTAATGTTAAGATCTTTTGGGAAATAGGACTGCAGGATTTGCATTATGTACTTGCGCATCTATAAACAGAAAAAAGTTTTATTTTGAGCCGAGACCTAGTGTAATGTTATTTGATCATAAGGCTTAGAGCGGATTACATGACTTGCATGTAAAACGCACTTTAGGATATGAAAATTTAAAGATACGAAAGCCAGACTAGAACCAATTAATTTTGTATCTAGACGGTCCACTATGTGCTTATATCTATAATTATAAAACTCAGATTAGCTTGCTTGCTTGGGCATTTAAACCATTCATCCGGTTTCTGATTTCCAGTTTTAAAAAATTTGACTGCTTACCTATTTCATGGACGCCCTGTCTTAAGTCAGATATTAAAAGCTGCTGCTATTCAAAGCATATACAAGGTCAACAATATTTTTGTTTTTACTTATTTTAAAGTGCTTTTCTTACAAATGTATTTTAATCCCATTGAGTAATATATATATATATATAACTATGATCATATTTATAACCATATTTACTGCATTTAGTAGCTCTCCTGTGAATTCTGACAATTTATGTTTTTCAGGCCTTAAAAAATATTTTCTCTTCAAGTAGGGGGAGGGGAGTAGAGACTTGATTTTAGTGCTTTTGTAGGGCCTCCGTAATTTTAATTAGTGCTTGCAATAGTGTTCTGGGGGCTTCCTGAGTTTTTTTTAAGACAATAAAAGACAATATAACCTCAAAATCACTTTATTTTGAACATTTTTCATCTTACCCTTTAAGGACCAATGGGTATATATATCTCATAATACACGACAGCGAATGCTGAACCCTCACCAGTCTTCTTTCACCTATCAATGGCAGATCCATAACCAAACTCATAGATAATCTGCTGAAAACACTACACTTGCTCAGCAGGGAAGCTACCCTAGAATGAATTTATTGTGCTTGTAGGGTCATATGGAACGTTCATCCTGAATAAACCATTCTAGAAGCATGAATGTCTTAAATTGAAGATTGGCTGTCCAAGGAAAATTTGGAAGCAAGTGATTGGACAACACCGCACAGTAGAATTTGCAGACTGGTGAGAAGTGGATAGCAATCTTGAGTAATATCAGAAATGTGACAAACAAATAAACATGCTAGCAGACTGCCCGGTGTTGCTCGGTTGTAAAATACACATAAATATTATATTTCTATTAATGCAAATTTCTTATTATAAACAGAAATACCATAGGTATTAAAATGTAATGTTATATTCCTTAGGAAAAAATAAAAAAATAAAATGAAACGTGCAGTTGTGAAACAGTTGAAAAACAAAAATCCGATGACCCTCAAGTACCAATTTTTTAATTTTGACTCCTTAACACTCCCTCAGATGAAAACTGATTAAAACATTTTCCACAAATCTGAATACCCTATATACCAAATTTCAAGTCTGTAGATCAAAGGTTGAGAAGTGTTCTCACACTTATTCTCACTTATAGTGGAACCTCTAGATACGAAAGACTGCCTACAAAGTGTAATGTGAACATTTTTTTTTTTTTTGTCCCGGCAGACAAAAAAAATTCAGGATGCGAAAGATACGAGTGACAAACTTTTCAGGCACCTAATTCTTTGAAAACCTTCAAAATCGGAGTTTAATTAGATTTTTAAAATTTTAAATAATTTTCTGAAAATATTTGTGTTGATTTTTATCTGGAAAACATTTTTTCTTGAACTTAATTTTATTTTTCAACTTACCTGCATAAGTTAAAGTTATTTTAAAAATAATTACAATTTTTACTACTTCTGAAGAATAGATCGAAGAAAGATTTTCTGTTTTAATTTTTATTGTACACTTTGAAATTTTTGTAAGGAGTGGGGGAGTTTTCTTTTTCTTAGAAATTGCAAATTAGTAAGAAAGTAAATAATCCCTTTTTCTTTGAATCCTTTTTCTTCTGTGCGTCTGTGTGCCCATTAATTTGAAGTTGTGGACTTAGGAGTAATTAAAATAAAAATTACAAAAATTATGTAATATCTCATTTTTTTAATAGAAGTTTATTTTCAGACATCCAAGAAAAGTTAAAAAAAATTTTTTTTTTTAAATAGCAGGTGAAGGTATTAACGGTTATGTTAGGTAATATTTGGCTCTTATTTCATTCTGGTTTACACTTATAAAATTTAATGAGCGTTTTCATAGGGCTTAGGGTGGATTAGATGATTTACATGTAAAATGCATTTAAAGAGATGAAAATTTAAAGAGATGAAAATTTAAAGAGATGAAAATTTAAAGAGATGAAAATTTAAAGAGATGAAAATTTAAAGAGATGAAAATTTAAAGAGATGAAAATTTAAAGAGATGAAAATTTAAAGAGATGAAAATTTAAAGAGACGAAAATTTAAAGAGACGAAAATTTAAAGAGACGAAAATTTAAAGAGACGAAAATTTAAAGAGACGAAAATTTAAAGAGACGAAAATTTAAAGAGACGAAAATTTAAAGAGACGAAAATTTAAAGAGACGAAAATTTAAAGAGACGAAAATTTAAAGAGACGAAAATTTAAAGAGACGAAAATTTAAAGAGACGAAAATTTAAAGAGACGAAAATTTAAAGAGACGAAAATTTAAAGAGACGAAAATTTAAAGAGACGAAAATTTAAAGAGACGAAAATTTAAAGATACGAAAATTTAAAGATACGAAAGCCAAGCTAGAACCAATTAATTTTGTATCTAGCAGTTCCACCATGTCAGATATATATCACATTCAGGAATATGTTAAGACACACCTGTTCAAATAAGTTGCATTTATTATTGTTATATAAAATGGCTTAATCTTTTCTTGACTCGTCTGAAGACAGTAAGCAACCAATAATTGAATAACTCCAAAAGCGTAGCAATATTCAAATCGACTGACAATTTTATTTTGTAACCGGAATGAAGAAAATTGGTCGGAAAATGTTTCACTTATTTGCTTATTCATTTTGATGGCATACACATTTTAAATTTGGTGTTAAAAATACTGACAATATTTACATTGCATTCATGAATAACCAACGTCCTCGTGAACTGATACGACCCAATAAACAACAAAGTAGTATCATGTTCAGAAATGTGCGTGGAGGTAGAATGGACACTTAAAACAATCCAAGTGAGAACCCCCACCAAGTCACTACTTATCAAGGCCCAGAGGCCACTCAAGGATAAGGGTTAATTTAATAAATTGAATTACTTAAAGGAAGGGTGCAACAAGAATTTGTCTATTACATAATGAGAGAGAGAGAGAGAGAGAGAGAGAGAGAGAGAGAGAGAGAGAGAGAGAGAGAGAGAGAGAGTTCCTCATAAATTCCGAAAAGGCTGAGCCTATCTTTTGCAAATTTCACAGAAAAGGTAATTTATATGTCTCGCAGTTTTCTTAGATTTGTTTTGTACAGAAATTCATCCGATAAGTATCGAAAAAAAAAATCCGATATTAAAAATAATCTTTTCTTATAGATAAAAAAGAATTTTTACAGGGGAATATTTTACGTTACACCAGCCTAACCCGTGTAATATTGCCATGTAAAAATTCTTTTTATTTATAAGAGATGAAAGACTGTTTAAGATCGCCAAGCCTAAATATTAGCCGACGTGAGTTTGTAAACAAACACAAGGCGGAATTTGATAGAACATTTTTTGTGAATTAGTCCACCAGGAAAATTTTTCTCTAATACATAATCTGTGATAGAGGATCGATTCTATAATACATACACAATCTGCATAAATTATGCAGAAGTGTATTGTATGACCAGGCAACGCCGGGCAGCCAGCTAGTATTATACTGAAGCAGAATTAATCAATGCTTATTTCCTCTAAACATTTTAATAAAATACATGGTAAAATATTCCTCAGTTTTGGGATTGAGTTATGTAAAAAGAAAAACACTTTCACCTTTTCTTGTTCCACCACATCTTTACTATGATCTAGAAATATATATATCTCCGTTTAACAGTTATAGGTAATAAAACAAGCCAAATAGTACATTATAAACAAAAATAGCACTACAAGCAGCAATACTATTTAACCAGTAATTACAAAGGAAGAAAGAGAAAGATATACAACAAAAAGAAAGCTAATTTTGATTAAAAAAATTTTGTTTTTAATTTCACTAGCTTTGCAACATACCTCAAACTAACTCAAGCTTTGGGATTATTATAGAACAGAAGATAATAGAAAAGATGTGACCTGTTGGGTCATTTATTAAGTTTGGATCAAATTGTTTGAATGAGATGGAGGGAGGGGTAAAGTTGGGTACAAAACTATTTTAAGTGCTTAAGCAAAGGGATATAAGCAAAGAGGAAGATCCCTCTCCCCCTAAACCATTTGAAATGAATTTGGAAAGAAATCCACTATTTCCGCTTCTCATTCTATACAGAATGAGTTTTTCTTTTTTGTTTAAAAACAGAGTTTTTGCATGTTTAATTCTTCAACTTCACCAATATGTTATTTTATATGAATAAGTGTGAACACTGGCGAAGGATATACACTCGTTTGTGTTCAATTTAGGCAAACAAAATTATCATAACAGTCTGAAAAGACATCCATCATCAGGTGACAATAAACCTCCAGTCTTACTCTAGGCCTGTCCTTTAATGAAGAATCTTTTTAGACTGAAACAGTAGATTTATTGTAGCGACTTATAGTAATTTTGTTTATTGAAATTCAATAAAATAATATCCTGCTCTTTTTATTGAGCACTATCAATAACCTTGTTGAAATACAATGGTTTTTACTTTTGAATATTTTTAACCTGGAATAAATATATTGCATACATACATACATTAAGTAGTTTAATTGCAAATCCTAACTAGTCATTAAATTAACCATATTTCAAAATATATATGTATATATATATTTTAAATTAAAACAAAAATAAGAACTTACCTGCAGCTCCCTCTTCATTTTTATCTACAGTTTTATCTTGACTGGAGGTGGGGACAGGTACGGTAGTTGTGGCAGTTTTTATACTTGGTGGCACTGATGTATCAACACCAGTGGCACCTTCAACTATATTTGAAGTGGAAGTTTCTTGATTTGATGGTCCTACAACAACAGAAATATGATTAGCAAACAAAATTTCACTTTTATTTTTTTTAATATAAAATTTAGAAGAGCATCATTAGAACTTTTTCCGTTTGGGTTCACAAATTAACCACAATACTGAACCGTTGCCTTTAAACTAAAACCAGGAATTATTTTCCTTCAACTAGTTTTGAATTACAAAGTTGCAATATAAAGCAGCAGACATTTTGCTATCTAATAATCTCTTATAAATAGAAATTACCATTCTGTGTGCAAGTTTGTCTACATAATTTACATATCTTAATATTGAAATTAAAAATGCAATAACGAAAAAAATTTTAATACTATTTTAAAAGAATTAACAATTGAATCCACTATTTTTGTTTATTCATAAATAAATCAACCATTTTAATCTTTTGTAAATAGTTAAAAAAAAAAAAAAAAAAAAAAAAAAAAAAAAAATTGTCCCTTGAAATTTGAAAAGAGTTTGGAAGCGAACTGTTCAATAAAGTAATTTTTGGCTTTAAAATTTATTAGCAAATCTCATTAAAAGATTAATGTTTCGAAAACGATTTATATCTAATAATTTTATAATTATCTTAAAATTAGTTATTGCTTTAGAAGAATTGTGTTCAATTAATTTCATGACTAATAACTTTCAAAATACTTTTAAAAAAAAAAGCCATAATTCACCCCCACCCCCCCAAAAAAATGAAGAAAAATGGTATATATATCTTAGATGTCATTTACTTTATCAATTTTTTAAGTATTTTCAAAGTTAATGTCATTTAGTCATCAAGTAAATACAGCTCATAAAGATAAAAATGGCTGACTTGCATTTATTTGCCAAGTATTACAGATTTGAATTATAAAATAATTCAAAGCCTTAGAACAGTAATTTTTGGGTCAAGTAAAATTTTAACGATAGCAGTCAAGTATTGGATTTCATTTATTCTAAAAGGAAACCAAAAATGGATAACACGTTATAGACTCAAAATGTTGAAAAGTAACATTTATTACAATATTTTTCAATGCGTTCAAAAACAGAAGAATGCAAAGAAAACAAAAATATAGAGAACTTCAGTACTTTGCTATTAGATAAAGTGACTCATTATCAAATATAAATAATGTTCAAAGGAGTATGACATGTAACTAAACACAGGTTATGAAGAGACACTTCCCCACACTTCAACTTAAATATCTGAAGACATAACCAAAAACACCCTGAATTTACATAAGATTTTTCCAGTCATTATTTACGGTTGAATATTTTCCCTAATATATTTTTTTTCAATAAATATTAATGAGATATATATATATATAGATATATATATATATCTAACTACTTCATTTAATAATTGCCAGATTAATTCAAATACAATCATGCATACTTCATATCAAAAATTCAGGACTGTAATTGTTTTATTCAAATATTTAATTTGAAAACTAAGATAAACAATGGGATTTAAAAAACAAAGATATATATATATATACATACACACACACATATATATATATATATACAAGCACTGATAATGAAATACAAATGCCAAGTTCATATTCAAAATATAATAGCTTTATAATATAGTGATCATGCGTATGCAAGAGACGTCCTAGTTAACTAATTTGCATATTGCACTACAAAATGATATCTAATTAATTTACTAGTTATACTTATTTAAAGATTGGTTTCATTTTAACAAGTTTTATTTATGCACATTTTTATAGTGTAGCTAAAATATAATTTTCCAGGTCAATTTAGCTTAGGAATTGAGATCTAGTTCTACATAGTAAATTAAAAACAAACACTTTTCATAAACATTTTTATATTGTGGATAAAGGCTCAGGATTTTTCTGAAAAGTTTTTTTTTCTGGTAAATTTTATGGGAATTCCTAAGTTTAGAAAGCCAATACAGCACATTTTTTTATAAACGTTTAACCTTGCATGGCCGATATATTGGCTTTAGCAACATAGTTAAAAAGATGACACGGCCGATATTTTGGCCTTCACCTACTGTCTTTTCGACTAATTATTGCTTAATTGGGTCAGGGCCTAAAGGGTTAAAAAAGTCAAATTTTACGGAGATAATGACTTCATCAGGATTAAAATCAGTTTGTTTTTCTTTTTCTGTGGCATGAGGTCACCAAAATAGTGAAATCTATGTGGTCTGCTTCAACAGTGATATTTTCAAATGTTAAAGATCAAGAGGATTGTGTAGTCATACCTCAAATGAATTCATGAAGATTTTTTTTTCTCCAATATAAGCATTGTTATAATTAAAAAAAAAAAAAAATCTTCAATTCCTTTCACATATTCCGTGGAAGCAAACCACATGGATTTTACTTTTTTACTAAAAAAAAAAAAAATAAATTAATTAATAAAAAGCGTCTGTTGTATTTGCTTTCTAAACTTATACATTTCAATTTAAGTAACACTTATACAATGAAAAAAAAAAAATAATGTTCACTATTTTAATTATGGGGATTGTGTTTTCAATTTTCCTGGGTAACACTAGGACATTTCCAACTTATATACACACACGAACAACAAATGTTTGTAAGCAGTTTGAAAAAAGGAAAATCCCAACCCACATTAAAATACTGTATGTGCTATTGACATCATTGTGGGCACCCCCATCCTGTAAACATGAATCACTATAGATGAAAAAAAAAAAGAAAAAAAGTACTTGGATCATCCTAGTTTATACTAAGTAACCAACTTAAAACCGGATTCCCCCTCTTCCCTCACAAGAAAAAAAACTTCTGGGAGGTTGTTTGGGAAAAGCAGTAAATGAAAAATATTTTTCCTCCAAGGAAAACATACTAAATATGAGTATTTTTTTTTTTTTTTTTTTTAATTTAATCTTTGGTATCGAAATCTGAACCCAAGAAATAGTTTTTTAATTCTGGAGAAAAAAAAAAAAAAAAAGCATGTATACTATACTGACCCCTCCCTCAGAAGATGATCGTATAACAAGTTATATGACCTGTCCCACCAACCTAAGTACTAAAATAAATAGTACAATAATCTCAAATAGTGTAGTAAACGTAATTGAGCATTAAATGATAGTCAAGTTATGCTTTCAGACAGAAAGAGTTTTCATTGTTTGTAGTGAAAGAACGTTTTATTAATATTTATTCTTCTGTATTATGTATTTTTCTGATGACTTCTGAATCAAAAATTAGAATTTAAATAAAACAAATCTGCAGGTCGATCGTTTATATTTTTTCAAATTTCAATGCATTCAAACAATAGAAATACTAGGTTGGTTGGTTGTTTTACGGCATATCAACCCTTTTCAGGTTATTTAATGCTGAATCCGGTGATTTTGAAGAAAATTTTTTTAATAGAATATATTTGTTTTTTGCAAGTCAGTTTCAATTTAACCCATAGTTGGGACCCTAACAGGTACTACCACTCCGGGTCAGAGTGGACCTGGGAGCAATGGCAATTAAAGGGTGGCTTCACACTCCCCAGAGCCCGCAAGCTGGGGCCTCACCATCGGATATAGTTTAAGGTCATATCCAGGACCAGAAATACTAGGAGACAGGATCATTGAAATTTTTAAAAATTTTAACCTGTAATATAAATCTCACCTGTTTGTTTAAATGTATGTTTACCTAAAACTTTCGACAGAGGCAATTTTCACGAGATTGGTATCGTTTGGAAGCTTGACCCTTTGGACGACAAATATCGAAAAATTGGCTAAAAACATTAATTTCTTCACCCTCAACGAGGCACTTTTCTACAGAGAGGGGTCACTTTTTTCGAAAGTCATCCTCTCTTTTTGATTGATTAGCCTTAATTTAAACCTTTGCCACTTCCGGTTTAGCGATGGACGCAACAGTAAAGATGTCACTTTTTTTTTCACATTCTTTTCCTCCTTCACAGTACAGGTTCGAGCCTGCTACTATCACTTTTTTTTTTTTTTTTTTTGCTCAATACACACCTCCAAACACCTGGGCAGTCTTCAATAATTCACTTGTGACATCATGTCAAAAAAGTATATTTTCCTGCTGAAGATAGGGTTTAACCGAGTGTCAGATGAACGATTGGTAATGAGGGCAGCTCAGGAATTCTGCCATTTTGAAATCAAATAAATTTAAAAGTTGGAGGTATTATTTTAATAAGAATGATTATCATGCATCCATTTCAATCATGCTTAGATTGCTGGAAAGTGATTGAGGGCATGTTCAAAGCATATTTTATTGTCATCATGATATATATATATATATATAATTTATTTCAATTTTTGGAGAGGGGAAGGGGGTGTAGACTAATTAACATTTAGACATATACAGCTCAAAATTACTAAAAATGAAGCTATCAAAATGCAATCCAACATCTTCAAAAAGATAATATAAAACGTGAAAAAAAAACAGATAAAATGGATATGATGATTTCTGTTCATCTATGTTTCTCGGATACTTTTAGCATTTTAGGCAAAAACGAAATTCAAGCTATGCAGAAGCTTTTTCTGGAATAAATAAATGGATTATCAAACGTGATACAGAGACTGCAGATGTTAACTACAAAACATTCAAAATGAAATTTGTATCGACATGAAAATAAGGTATTTAAAGACAGTGTCCATTCAATCTTGAGAGACAACGGATATGGGTTTCTGTGCAAGTCATTGTGTAATTACAAAGCACAATTCCCAACCACACCTCTCTTCAATTGGTACTGCTTGCATTCAGTAGCAGGAAGTCCAGGACGACTGGAAACAATGCCGAGATAAGCAAAGAGCACATACAGCTTGGTATTCCCAAATACCCCTTTAGTACTGACCAGGGTCAATGTCGCTTAACTACAAGGATTTAATGAGATGGTGCACCTACAACAAGGTTCTCAATCTTAGACATGGTCAAAAAAAAAAAAAAAAACCTTCTCACCAATTTGTACCAAGCCTTAACTTCTCAACGTAAATCAGTGTAATATCGAGCATACTAAAGATTGAAAATGGTTGATTTAAACAATGAGCAACAATTTTGCTTGTAATATTGCAGAGAAAGACAAATGCACAACAGAAAATTTTGTAGATTGCCACGATTATTATTTGCTACCATGTACAGATAATATGTACAGATAATATGTACAGATAATATGTACAGATTATATGTACAGATTATATGTACAGATTATATGTACAGATTATATGTACAGATTATATGTACAGATAATATGTACAGATAATATGTACAGATTATATGTACAGATTATATGTACAGATTATATGTACAGATAATATGTACAGATTATATGTACAGATAATATGTACAGATTATATGTACAGATAATATGTACAGATTATATGTACAGATAATATGTACAGATAATATGTACAGATAATATGTACAGATAATATGTACAGATAATATGTACAGATAATATGTACAGATTATATGTACAGATTATATGTACAGATAATATGTACAGATAATATGTACAGATTATATGTACATATAATCTGTACATATTATATGTACAGATAATATGTACAGATTATATGTACAGATTATATGCACAGATTATATGCACAGATTATATGTACAGATAATATGTACAGATAATATGTACAGATTATATGTACAGATAATATGTACAGATTATATGTACAGATAATATGTACAGATTATATGTACAGATAATATGTACAGATAATATGTACAGATTATATGTACAGATTATATGTACAGATTATATGTACAGATTATATGTACAGATTATATGTACAGATTATATGTACAGATAATCTGTACAGATTATATGTACAGATTATGTATGCATCTGAGCTATTCCCCACTTCATTTGTTTCATCTCATTCGACTTAATCTATTGGTCTCCATCAATTGCATGTTTTAATACCACATTGTAATATTTCTACTATTCTAGAAAAGGAATTTTTTGTAGGAGTTCATTCCTCCATAGACTCCGCAATGGTTGAGGTGATTTTTATGAAATTTCACACGAATGTACTTTATGTATTTGGTAGTGTTTTTAGATATCTTCTATTGGAATGTCTTCGATAAGTATCGATAATCCAAAAATCCGATGAAAGAAGGAACAGGCCATTTTGACCAAAGTTAACACCTTTAACAGCCTAACATCACAAGTTCATTTAAGAAGTTTTATCACACAAGCAAAAGTCCCGGCATATTAAAACCAACAGTAGGTTCTTTGATATGACGAGTGCGTTTAAATAAACGTTTCGTTTTAGAACACAATTGAACCATGATACTTGACTTTTTCATTTTAAACTAATTCAAGTCATTATATAGAAATAATTTTATAAAATCAACAGGTTCTTTACAGTGCAATGTAGATTACAATGTATTGTGGACTAAGTCACTGAGGGGGGGGTAAGTTTCCTCCTAGTGCACAACAATAGGGTCCCCAACTAGAATAGGAAATCCATCAATTTGATGGAAAAATGAGCGATTTATCAGATTTCGATGATAAAAATATGAGTATGAAACATTTGATCATCATCCAATCTTGGCCAACATCGGCTCTCCCTGCTAGTAGGTTCCTATTCCAGGATCTGCAAGTTTGTGCAACTCTTCTTGCCGTTTTCCTCCTACCTATAATCTTGATCTTTTCCTCTTATTAGGACCTTACACCAAACAGCTTCACGCCTTGTACAGAGCGATTTTGATTAAAAAAGAAAAATCCTTTGAAGTTAATATACAACGGCAGTATGGCTTTTAGAAGCATTTTTTTTTTTTACACATAGGGGTCACCACTTATCGAGGCCCGGAGGCCACTTGAAGATGAGGGTTAATGAGTGTACAGTAATCAATGGGATAATATCGTAGTAATCATTGGTAATGAAAATTTGGTAGATTAGATTACTTAAGGGGGTGGTTCATCAAGAATTTGTTTATGTTGGACTTGAAGACAACCGAGTTGTAGTCAGCTGAAAAACAAGGAAACAGAAGAGAGTAACACAGGCGTATAGTTCTAAGAAAGAAGCTTTGTTCATGGAATCTATGTTTTGACTTAGGCACAACAGAATGATGCTAGTCTTGGAGTTCAGTGTATATGAAAAGAATGTAACCAGTCGACCTGGATTTAAAGTTGCTGCGATGCAATAAAGGCTAGCAGCTGTTTACACTTCAAATTCGCTTTAAACTGTTTTTCAGTTTTAAAAGAATGCAATAAAAATAGCAGCAGAAACTTTTGGTTGTAATTTAAAAAAAAAAAAAAAAAAAAAAAAAAAAAAAGGTTGCTCCGAAAGACATTTTTAACAATAAAACTAAAACGTTGAAGAGCTATGAAGATGAAAGTTGTACAATTAAAACGAGCGACCTTTTGTGCACCAGAATTTATTTTTTTTACTATCACTACCATTCTCAATGCACTTTTCCAAACCTCTTTTCATGCCTCGGTCGTATGTTTGTTTGTTTGTTTGTTCTGTTTTACGGCATATCAACCACTTTGGGGTCATTTAATGCCGAAAGGTTCGTTATGTTGTGTTAAATATTGGTTTGTTCTTAAGGTTTTTTTTGGGGGGGGGGTCTTTCCTTATATTTTTGAGTATATTTTAGTCTCTTTCAGAAAATTAATAATTTTTTGGGGATCAATCTTGTTTAATATTGTTTTCAGATTTTTTTCTTGGTAATACTTTGTTCGGATTTGTTCAAGGTCAATGCAGTTTGTCAGTATATGGTGTATTGTGTAGGGTTCTTGACACGTTATACAGTTTGGTGTCTCCTCCCCTTTTAGTAGATGTGAGTGAGTGATGTGAGTGTGACCTATTCGCAGTCTGGTCATTACTACCTCTTCCTTTCTTGTTAACTTTTTGGTGTCTCTCGTTCCAATATTTGGTGTTATTTGGAATAATTTGTTTTTGGTGCATGAGCTCCAGTTTTCTTGCCATTTTCTCTTCATATATGTCTTTATTTTAGTCTTTAGGTCTGTATAGGGGATTTTTCCACTTATGTGGTTTTGTTGCAGAGTTTCCTTTGCTGCCTTATCTGCTTGTTCATTCATGTAGATGCCGATATGGCTTGGTATCCAGCAAAAGATAATGTTTTTTTCCATGGTTATGGCATCTATTTTGTTTAGCAATTTTGTAATAAGTGGGTTTGTCATTTTTTTTTCTTTTAGAGATATGAGTATTGAAAGTGAGTCAGTAAATATGATATATTTTTGATGGTCATCATTGGTTATTATATTCAGTGCCAAATCTATGGCTGTTGCTTCTGCGCTGAAAATAGAAGATTCGTTTGGGAGCCTTTTCTTTAGTTTTATTTTTTTGTGGATGGCTGCGCATCCTACTTTATCTCCATCTTTTGATCCGTCAGTGTAAATTTGTGTATATTCTTTGTATGTATTCTGGATGATAAGTAGTTCTTCATGGAAGGTTGATGGGTGGGTTTTCGTTTTGGGATATTTATTTAATTTTAATATTATGTGTGGTTGTTTGATCATCCAGGGTGGAGTTTTTGATTTGTTATATTTATGTATTTTTGTAATGTCCATTTGGGCTTCTGTGAGAAGGTTTTTTATCCGGAGGCTGTAGGGCTTGATGATATTTTCTTTCTTGTTGAAGAGATGTGTGTATTGTGGGTGGAGGGTACATTGGTATGCAGGATTTGTTGGACATGATACCAGCTTTAGGTAATATTGTAGCGCTAACTTCTGTCGTCTCAGAATCAGTGGAGGCTCATGGGCCTCTATATAGAGGCTTTCTACTGGAGAGGTTCTAAATGCTCCCAAGGCTAATCTTAATCCTTGATGATGGATTGTATTTAGTTCTTTTATGTAGGACTTCCTTGCTGCTCCATAGATGAAGCATCCATAGTCCATTTTAGATCTGATTAGAGTTTGGTATAATTTCAATAATGTGACTTTGTCTGCACCCCAATTGGTGTGTGCTAGGACTTTGATCAATTGCATTATCTTTTGGCATTTTGCTTTTAAATATTTTATATGTGGTATGAAGTTCAATTTTTTATCGAATATAATACCTAAATATTTATGTTGGTCGGTGAGTGGGATGTTCTTGTTATCCAGTTTCAGGTTGGGGTCGTGGTGGAATTTTCGTAATTTGCAAAAGTGGATGCATTTAGTTTTTTCCTCTGAGAATGTAAATCCATTTTCTATGGCCCATTTGTTTATTTTATTCAGACAAAGTTGTAGTTTGCGTTCGGCTGTTTGTATGTATTTAGATTGGTAGTATATAAGTAGGTCGTCCACGTATAGGGCGTTTTCAATTCCTGGGTCTATGGTTTTTATGATATTGTTTATTTTAATGTTGAAGAGGGTGACAGACAGGATACTGCCTTGGGGGACCCCCATTTCTTGATCTTTTTGGACTGAATAAGTGTTGTCCATCCGTACTTGGAAGTTTCTATTTGTTAAGAAATTTCTGATAATTTCTGGCATTCTACCCCTAAGTCCTAGTTCATACAGGTCTTTTTGGATTCCATATTTCCAAGCGGTGTCATACGCCTTTTGCATGTCAAAAAAAATTGCTATTAGATGTTCTTTTTTTGCAAATGCTTCTCTTATGCGTGTTTCCAGTTTTATTAAGTGATCGGTGGGGCTTCTATTTTTCCTGAAACCCGACTGGCTTTCTGTAATTAGATTTTTGCTTTCCAAGTACCAATTTAACCTTTCGTTAATCATTCTTTCAAAAGTTTTGCACAAACAACTAGTTAGTGCAATGGGTCGGTAGTTTGTTGGGTTTGTATGATCTTTTTTTGGTTTGGGTATTGGGATTACTGTTGCCTGCTTCCAGTTTTTTGGAATGTTGTTAGTTATCCATATCTCATTGTAAATTTGTAATAAGTAGTCTAGTGATGGTTTTGGTAGTTTTTTGAGGAATTGATAATGGATCTCGTCGGGGCCGACTGCTGTATCAGGAGATTTGTTTATTGCCTCCTCTAGTTCTGCACTGTTGAATAATTGATTGTAGTTTTCTTCATTTTTTGATTTGAAGTTTATTTTTATTTTTTCTTCATTTTTCTTTATAGCTTGGAATTTTTTATTTTGGTTTTTTGATGATGAGTTCATTGAGAATTGTTCTGCTAATTTATTTGCGATATTTTGTTTGTCGGTAATCTTCGTGTTGTCGCATATAAGGTGTTTAATAGGGTTCTTTGTATTTTTTCCTGCTATTTTTCTGACCATCTCCCATACTTTTTTGGGTTTTGTGTTTTGATTAATTTTTGTTACATAGTCTTTCCACGTGTTCCGTTTTGATTCTTTGATAGTTTTCCGTGCTTTGGCTTTGCTGTTTTTATAGGTGTCCAAATTTTCTTTCGTTGGACTGTTTTTGAATTTCCTTAGGTTTGCACGTCTGGCTCTTATAGCTTCTTTGCATTCTTTATTGTACCAGGGTTTGTTATATTTTGTAGTAGTGGAACTTTTTGGTACGTTCTCCTCGGCTATTGTGAGTAGGGTGTTGCTGAAATATGTGATGTGTTCTAAGTTAGAATTCGCTTCAGGTATTAATCTGTGTTGACATGTATTTTGGAAATTTTCCCAATTTGCCTTTTGTAAATTCCAGCGGGGTGTTTTGTCTTCTAGCTTGGGATTCTCGTTTTCTATTATGATTGGGAAGTGGTCACTTCCGCATGTATCCTTATGTGTTCTCCAGCTATAATCCATGTATATAGTTGGGTCACATAGTGTTATATCGATTGCTGATAGTGTTCCCGTTGGTGGGTGCATATATGTATTCTCTTTGTTGTTGAGTAGGCATAGATCATTTTGGTTAATTATTTTTTCTATGGTTTGGCCTCTTTTGTTGTTTTTTTTACTGCCCCACCATATATTGTGACTATTGAAGTCTCCCAAGAGTAGAAAAGGTTTAGGTAGTTGTTTGATTATATTGTTTAATTCTGTTTCGTTTATTGTTTCGTTTGGTGGTATATAGAGTGAACACAGGGTTACTGTTTTGTGTAGTGTTGCAGTTATTGCAACAGCTTGCATATTTGTTTTTAAGTTCACTGTGCTGTGTGGAATGTTTTCGTTTATCAGTATTGATGATCCACCGGTGGCTTTGCATGATAATTTGTTTATGTGGTTGTATATTGAGTAGTGTTTTATGTTGATTTTGTCATTTTCTTTTAAGTGTGTTTCCTGTAGGCAAATTATTGCAGGACATAAGGATTTGATAAGTATTTGTATTTCTTCGATATTAATTTTTAATCCTCTTATGTTCCACTGTAGGATTTTGTTAGTCATGGTTTATATTTTCTTTCTTTTGGTTGTTGGATTCCTCAATCTCCATGACTTCATGGCTTTCGAGGGTTTTTTCTTTTTTTGTTTGGATCTGGATGTTGATCTGGGTCTTGCTTGGGATGTTGCTGTTTTGGGTTCTTGCTCATTTTTTCCCTCTTGATTGCTTGTGTTTGGTTTCTTTTTTTTTTCCAGGGTGTTTTCGGTTTCCATTTTTCCTAGAATTTGGAATCTATTTTGAATGTCTACTGTTTGATTTTCTTCTTTTCTGGTTCCTTTGCGGAGGGTACTAGGCGAGTGTTCTTTTGATTTTGGGATGTTTTCGGTTTGTGTGGGTTTTTTGTTAGAGGATTGTGTTTGTTTTTTTTGGATCTGGTGAGATTTTACTCTCAATTGTTTGATAGTTATTTCCAAGTACAGCTGGAGTTGACGGCAGTTGCCGTAAGGTGGCCCTCAATGTCTCAATTAGTTCACAAAGTGATTTTATGAGGGTAGAGATTTCCTTTAGTTCAGTGTTTTCTATTGTTTTTAATTGATTTTTGGTTGTACCTGTGTATGATCTAGTTGGTTCTGTTGTGGTGGTCGTTTCAATAATTTTCCTGGCTTCAGGAAAACTTATGTTTTTGGTATATTTGAGTTCATTTATTTTTTTTTCTTTGATCCAGTTTTGGCAGAGCGATGAGTATGCTGGATGGTTCTCTCCACAGTTTGGGCATTTTATATTTCCTTGGCATTCTGTTTCCTGGTGTTCGTTACTGCTACACTTTGGACATACTGCTTTCCTGGTGCAGTATTCTTTGAAGTGGCCAAATTTTTGGCAGTTTAGGCAGCGAAGTGGTCTGGGGATATATGTTTCTACTTTAATGTTAATATATCCAATCTTGAGTTCAGTTGGTGGAGTAGGAGTATTAAAAGTTAATATGTATGTGTTGGTATTAATTGTTTGTCCGTTTCTTTTTATTGTAATTCTTTTAGTATCTATAACTTTTTGATTTTTTAGGTTTGTTTTTATTTCATCTAGAGAGCAGGTGTTTAGTTCTGGACATCTGATGACTCCCTTTGAGGTGTTAAGGGTTTTGTGAGGGTAGGCATTGATGTTTATATCATGGAACTTTGTCCATGTTAAAATTTCTTCGGCACTACTTTTAGTAGTTACTTGTATAAGTAAGGTTCCATTTTTTAATTTTTTAATTTGTTTTGTGTTCAGATTTTTGTTGATAATTCTTTCGATTTTGAATGGGGACATTTTTGTTATTTGTGTGTTATCTTGCGATTCCAAGATTATATACTCCGGAAAGTGTGTGTTTTCATCTTCATCGCTTTCTGGATAGGGCCTTTTAATTTTTTTGGAAGCCATAGAATATTTTTTGTTTTTTCATCATCCTTGCTCCCCACCCTCCTCGGAGCCCTAAATTGGGAGATGGTTGGGGGGAAACCCATTCGCCCAAGCATCTCAGGGATACAATGATGATATACTCAAACAGTGAGTATAGCTGCTTATGACGATTTTTTTTCATTTCCTTGGACCCAGCAAGGTGTAGAAAGAGGTAGTTGTCAATAGCATCAGTTTCCACCATCTGATTGGCCCTTGCCATCGCCTTCTAATGATAGTATGTGTGTGTGTGTGTGTTTTTTTTTTATATGAGTATGTGTTTGTGTTTCTCTTTATGGGGGTTTACTATTATTAGGGACTGTCATGACTAGCCGGTTGGTCGGGTCGAGCCTGCCCGACCGCCCGTCTAGCCGAAGTAAGGGCCAAAGTGGAGTGTTGCTAAATCACGGCCATTTGGTTCCAAGGTCGTGAGTTGCTCAGCCACCAGGATCCCGTTCTAAGGCATTACGGGTCGCCACCTACGGCCAACAGGTGGCCCCATTGAGGGACTTTTACTCTCTGCAGGGGGGCAGTCGGTGTATTCTGATACTCCACCAACAGGGTCTGGGAGGGGGGGGGGGGAAATTAAAAAAAGGGGAGGGAGGGGGGCTGTTTTTGTTTTTGGTTTTGCAGAACAAAATTAAGTTTTACAAAAAAAGGTCAGAAAACAAAAAACATCAATGTAGGTGCATTTCGTCTCAGGAAGCCAAAAGACAGCCTGATCTGGTAGCACCAGGCCTCGGTCGTAAAAGTCCAGAACATGCTTTGTCACTCACATCTGTCGCCATTCTAAAATCGATGAATCCATCTGTGCTGACAACTGTATCAGCTTTGTAAACATTCAACAGACGCCGGTGAATTTTTTCTGCATGGAAGAATTCAATGACACCTCTCCGCTTCTGATACATGTCCATGATAGGGGTTGCTTTCTTAGTGTTTCACACCGTCAATAATGTCATGGTTGCAGCATTGATTCTGGGCTGGTTGGGCCATCTCTTACCAACAAGTTCATGCCCCAAATACTAGCTGACCAGGCACAGTGATCTAAGTCTGCTTCCACTATGAGTGCAAAACCATTTGCAGTTCCAGCAACGAAAACTGTAAAGGTGAGGGCCCAGAATCAGTTCAGCATCCTGCTTCACTGCTCCTGAGCAAAGTTTTAAAAGTTTTAAGCTGGCCACTTATGTTTCTTCCAGCCTGATGCTAGTGCAGACTTGATTATTTCATAGATAAAGTCACCTGGGTGTCAAAGGGCATGGCCGAACCAACAAAGTTATCTGGAAAAGCAAGATTTTTGGAGCAAGTGGATCTTACAAAAAGTACAAATTGAACTGCTGGAATTAAACTGTTGCTAATAGACATGGAGGCTGCTGCATAGGCAGTGATGGTCAGTTTGTGTAGGCCACTTGCCTGCATAGATCAAGACTCACAGCCATAAAAAAGTGGTGCAGACGAGGGTCTCGTAGATCACTCTTATTTCTTTTCAAGATTAGAGTCGTAATCAAAGTCAACAGAAGGCAGTGCGAACATTGCTGATGTGGTTGAGGACGTTTTCCTTCCCTTAGCATGTGATGGTGGTGGTAATGGAGATGAAGCATTTGAACCAATTAACCTCTTCCAGGATTTCCGTGTAGGACAACTGGGTGCTTTTCATTTGGAAAGAACTGCCATCAGTAGCTTTGTCTTATTGGCATTTATCTAAACGTAAGATTGCATCTCATCAATGGCTGATCGAACATCAGCAAAGCTGTCACCCAATATAGCAATATCATGCGTATAGTCAAGATTCAATATTTATAGACCATAACTTACTGTTATGACAAATTGGTCAGGGCTTTCGAGGTGCTCCAATCAATAACGTAATTAAAGAGCATAGGCAAGAGAACACAATTTTTTTAAACAAAAGAATCACTTATCAAGGCACATAGGCCACTCGAGGATAAGGGTTAAAGGGATAATATTACTAATCGTTAGAAGTATAAATTTGGTAAATTGGATTACTTAAGGGGAATGGCTCATCAAAAACTTGTTTATGTGGGATTCAAAGACAACCATATTGTAGTCAGTTGGCGGATGGAAGAGAGTTCCACAGGTGTGCAGTTCTAAGAAAGAAGTTTTCTTCATGGAATCTACATTTAGGTCTAGACATGGATAAAGAGTGAGGGGAAACTATTGATAGTGTTTTCAGCTAGACGAGTGTTTCCCGTGAATGTTTGGTGAGGGGGGGTGGGGACCATAGGTTGGAGCCCAAACGAGCATTTGCCATGAAAATAATGATAAAGGCTTGCAACGTCTCTTCTGTGAGAAAGAGGTTGCAGGGAAAAGAAAAGGACATCCCCACTAGGCTACAAAGTCTATTTTGAACTGTCAAGGCAGGATAAGTCTTTCTAGCAGCTCCTGCCCACATGTGGCAACAGTACTCCATCCTTGGACTTACCCGGCTCTTATATAGGTAGAGAAATGCATTGGCAGGTAGATATCTATTTGATCGATAGAAGGATCCCACCATTTTTCCAGCGACCTTGGCAACGGATTTAATGTATGTGTTCCATCTCAGATCAGAAGTAAATGTCAAAACATGGAGCCTCCCCAAGACTAGAGTCATTCATTCAATTGATGTCAGATAGGGATCAGAACGTTGATGATGTAAAGATAGCTAGATGTACCACATGCTCAAGATCAGAGAAGAGAGAACTTTGTTGTTTATGGCCTTTGATGTGTTGCCATGGATAGTAGTATTATCAGCATTAATGTCTACAAATGATCTAAGGATGTGATTTGGAAGGTCATTGATGTAGATCAGGAAGAAAGTTGGACCTAGGATGGACCCCTGAGGGACTCCACTTATACTATGAGCTTCTGATTTCTGCCTATCAACCACTACTCTTATGAACCTATCAGAGAGAAATGATTTAATAATTGAAAAGACATTTCCAGCTATGGTATAGCTGGAGATCTTGTGAAGTAGACCTTTATGCCATACCCTATCAAAGGCCTTTAATGTGTCAAAAGTAATTGCCTATAAAAGAAGCCTGAGATATAACCGTAAGCACATCTGTTGTAGATCTAACAGAATGGAAACCATATTGCAGGTCACTAAGGTTACTTCTGCCGAGGTGGTTGACTACTTCTCTAACAGATTCTGGTCATTCATGATACACAGGAGACTTATTGGTCTGTACTGAGAGGGAGATGACCGATCACCTGAATTCTTAAATACAGGGCATACTGATGAGATTTTCCAGGGTCTGAGAAAGCAATTCTCCTTAAGACAACACTTAAACAGTTTTGTAAGTATGGAAGCTAATTCTGGTTGAAGCTTTTTGAGCACTATAATTGGAATGCTGTCAGGGCCAGTTGCTTTACTGGAATCAAAGTTTTTGATTAGCTTGGCAACATCATGCAGATATTTGTATGTCGCATAGCGGGTTTTCTGATACAGGAGGAAATATTGGAGGTTGGCAGCCTTTGTCGCATAGGGTAGAATTAGCTGCAAAGTTCTTGGCAAAGAGTTTGGCTTTGTCTGATACTGACGAGATTATCTCAGGTCCATTGAGGATAGTTGGGATAGAGCATACACTTCTATTCAGGATCCTGTTTGCTATTTGCCAAAATTGGTGGGAACCAAGCCACTGCTCAGCTACTTTGGACTTGACGGATTGAGCATACAACTCTCTTGTGTTTTTCGTTACTCTTTTACAGTGGCTGCTGGCAGTCTTGAAAGCAGCTTTAGTCTCAGTACATCTGTTACATTGGAAGCAATGGAAAAAGTGATTTCTGTGTGCAATGGCAGCAGCACATTCCAGAGAAAAACACGGCTGGCTGTTAGGGTTTTGCTGGAATTTTTTTGAGGGTATGAAACAGTCTATACCTACAATTAACCATTCTGTCAGGTCCGATACTATAGAGGACATCCTTTTTAAACATGGAACGCAGAGGTAGATCTGATATAAATTTATGGAATCTATCCCAGTCAGCTATAGGGTATGGATATACTGTACAATGGAGAGGTACGTCTGAGGACTTATTACATTTCGTTTTTATTTTAACTGATACAACAGAGTGGTCGGAAGATCAACATAGCTCAGAGCAAGTCGTGAGGAAAAGATCTAAGAGACTTACATACCAACCGTCAGTATCGGGCACATGAGTGGGTTCACAAACAATCAGTGAGGTCATAAGCAATGGAGAAATCGTGACAGAACCTCCCCTCATCAGTCTTGTTTGAGTGGGTTAACCATTCCACATCGTGAACATTGAAGTCTCTACAAATATGAATGCTAGCCAAAGGATAAGCAGATAGGATATGGTCAATTTTCTCAGATATGCTCTTAGCGATAGTAACTCCGCTGTTGTGGGGGCAATAGAGGGCAAATATAAACGCAGTCATGTGAGCAAGTGCAACCTGTAAGCATAGATAGGGTCATTTAGAATCTTCTCTGGAGGGTTATTCCAGCCCAATTCATCCAGCCCCGACACACCTCCTCTTGGATTTTTTTCATATTTACACCATACAAACTTTGGGTTAAAACTAAGAGAAATCTGCAATTTCAGCCCAGTTGGATTTGAGGAACATATTTTTTTTCACAGTCGGTTTCGCCCTGGAAATCAAAAATTGCTATCTCATGATGTAGAATTTTTGACCCCCAGCGTTTTACAAAATTTGCATTTTTGTTGCAAAGAATAAAGCTCTGGAGCTAAATATTCACACAGGTAAGGTTTTGAGGGCAAGGAATCCAGAAATCATGGTTAGAAAGATGGCAAATGAGAGGAAGTACCTTATTTTTACCATTTTAGGTGGTACCGCAGCACTTTTTTAGAGCTTGTTTGGGGCGATATTTTGTTGAGAAAAAAACATAACTGTGGTGCTTTGCCAGACTTCTCCTTTGGATTTTTAAAGTGACTTTGGGTTGGAAATTACAAAAATCAAATAAAACCTTTCGGCATATTTGACATTTCCAGACACTAAAGCCTCAAAATTGGCATTTTTATAAAAAGTTAAGGACTTTTTGGTGAATTTGGCAACAATCTAATCTTAAGCTATGATCAATATCTAGAGCTGAAAAAGGACTTGGATCGACCCATTAGAGCCCATTTTCATGATAGAATGTCGAATTACATCATATAAAAGGATATGGACCCCTACTTCACAGTCAAAATGGACAAAAAATAGTCGAAAATAAAAGATTTTTGACACACATATGGACAGCAATCTTAATTATGTACAAGTTTTGGACATTTGAGTTTTTCAAAAAAACAACTTTTGGCCATTATCTTTTGATTTGCAGACAGCAACAGCTTAAAATTTAGAGGAAAGATGTAAGGTAACATTCAGATATGAATGAAGTCACATTTTCATTTGAAGCATAACATTCTGCTCATTATCATGCTGACCCTCTCTTTCCTTCTCTTTTATGATCTAATTAAAAATGTGCAGTAGAATAGCACTGATCATGATAACAGTATTCTTTAATTTGTATGTGTTGATGAATTGTGACTAGGGGTAGTGTAGAGTTGACTCAGTTTACCAAAAAGTCAGTGGGAATAAGATATTGTGTTTTTTATTTATACCTTCAGGCACACATCATCCAATCGTGCCATGCAGTTCATAATTTTTGGACAGTTGGATCATGGTTTCTAAACCATTAAATCAGCAAATCCTTTCAATCAATGCATTTAAGCTGTTCAGAATCATGTCCACCTGAGTAATCAAGTTTGAGTGTCAGAGCAAATTCCTCTATGATATGATACCTGAATAATGTCCTATGCTTCTTTTTTCAAATGTTGATTTAAATGTTCTTTTTCCTGTTCAGTTTCACTCAAAAGACACTACATTGACTTCAGTTCTGATTGTTTCATGTTGATTCAAATCGATATACTTTTTCTTGATCAGTTTCACTCAAAATGGCATTACTTTAGTTGTGAAGTAGAGAATTCATGCTATGATTTTTTGCCGTTATGTTGTTTTTATTGATCAATTTTGTTCTGTTTCTGGTGATACATTTTCAAGACAGTTTGTTCAGAGTTATTACCTGAGCGTGATGTTAAATACTGTCAAAGACAAACAGGGAAGTCAACATTTGTGGCTCTCAAAAACATGATATATATTTGTAAAGGGTAATCTTCAGCATAAAAACACTTTCACATGAAACCCTTTTTGATAAATGGGTGTGTCTCTTTAGCTAGTTATGATAGTCTCATAGTTATATTTCATCGCTGCTATGATTAATTTTCTTCTCTTTCAGGCTATTTACTTGTTGCATTGATCTAATAATGCATTCTTTGGTGTGAACTTCTAAGTTTGTCAATAATCCAAGTTTATTCTTTCCTGTCACTTTTTTATGGTTTCTTACTAAATTATTACCTCAAGGCATAATAATGGTTAAAATAGAATTTCTTATACCCCAGAATTGCAGTTCTTTAGCACCTTGGAATACATACAGTTGAATTTCACACTTTAGAAATTCTTTTTTCATTATCAAATTTGAATGGTCAGAAACTAAGAAGATAAATATTACTTTTTGCAAATTTCATTTCTTTGATTACAGTGCCTTTGTTTCTGATCAAGAATGTGCTACTGTTACATCATTTGTGTATTATACTGTCTGTAAATCTCTTAATGTTGCAGTTGAGTATTGCATATTCTGCTCATTGTGAATTATTATAATTTTTATTATCAGATTGTAATAATTATTCCAGAGCAATAAATTAAGAATGTCTTCTGAATCAAGGAAACGAGAGGGAGGATATACATCATCCATGACAAGTGCTCCTCAATGTTCGTTTGGATTACTAATGAAGAGTGCATGTCACCACAATCTGAAGCCATTTTCAACACCAATAACTGCATTAGAGCATGATGTAGGAACTGTGCTCAAATTAAGAGCTGGTGTCACACTCACTGATGAAACTGTTGCTAACATTTGCAGGTATCACGAACCTCATTTGGGGCATTACTTTGAGAAAAAATATACAAAGTGCTGCAACATCTTTTTGAAGCACAAAAAGAAGATAGAGGGTGATCGTGCTATCAAGTTAGACATGGCTGAGATGCTAAAGCAGAAGGGCTACCATGTTGTTCCTGGCTGGAAGCTTTGCCGTCACTGTGAAGCAGCTACCAAGAAGTTAGAAGATCCAAGTGAAACAGAAGAAAGTGACAATCAAGACCTTGAAAATGAGTCACAAATTGAGCAAAAGAGAGAGAAACTGAATGACAGTCTAATGATGTTTGATATATCCCCTATAAAAACCGGTAGAATGCAGAAGCACACAAAAATCAATATTGTCAGAGAGAAATTAGAAAGAAGCTATGAAATGCAAGTAGAGGCAGCTGCCAAAGTCCTTAACATCTCTAGCCCTGAATTAGGAAGCCCTATTAGCAGCCAAACGAGTCAAATGGATTTAGTGGCAAAGGCAAAGGATGATGATCGTTGGATGCAATGAAGGCCAAACTTGAGAATAAAGAAATGAAAATCAGTGAGAGGATCCAGTTGATGACTTTAGCTCCGGAAAGTTGGTCTCGAAAAAAGGTGTCTGAATATTTCAATGTCTCTGAATATATAGTACGTGAAGCACGGCAACTGAAAAAGGATCGAGGTATTCTTTCATTGCCACAGAAGAAGGGGAGAGGTCTCTCAAAAGAGGTTATCAATTCTGTCTTGGCTTTCTATGAGGACGATGAATTTTCATGGTTAATGCCTCGAGGGAAAGATTTTGTGAGCATCGGTAACAAAGTTCATGTCCAGAAACAGCTCCTATTATGCAATCTTAAAGAGCTTTATGTAGTTTACAAAGAAAGCTATCCTGAACACAAAATAGGTCTTTCAAAGTTCTGTGAGCTCCGTCTAAAATGGTGTGTCACCATCTTGACATCAGGTTCTCATTCAGTTTGTGTTTGCACCCACCATCAAAACAGCAAATTGCTTGTTGACTGCTTTGTTTTAACTGTCAAGACTCAGCTCAGAAGGAAAGCTGAAGAATCCAGAGATGAGAGTGCTGCTAATGTACCAACTGAAAGTCCCAATTTTAATATCACTTACAAAGATTTGATGGCCTTGGTAGTTTGCGACACCGATAGTCTTGAATGTATGGTCCACCGTTGTCCTAAATGCCCAGGTTTCCCTGCTCTAGAGAAGTATATCAGAGATAAATTTACTGAATTGGAAATTGACAGTGAGATGTCATATAATCGGTGGGAGAGTGTGGATAGAACAATGCTATGGACACAGATGGCTGATGTAGATGACTTCATAGAGATATTGGTATACAATGTTGATAATCTAACGACCCATTCCTTCACAGCAAAACGCCAAGCTCAGTATCTAAAAAAGAGAAGAAATAACTGAGACTGAATGTATCCTTCTCCTGGACTTTGCAGAAAATTATCACTACGTGGTGCAAGATGAGATCCAGAGATATCACTAGAACAAAAACCAGTGTACCATGCATCCAGTGGTAATTTATTACTAAGATAACAATGGGAAACTTCAACAGATCTCATTATGCATCATTTCAGATGACCTTGAGCATGACACCTGTTTTGTGCATGAACTGCAAAGAATGGTGATGTTGTACATCAAAGAGAAATTTCCCTGGATCAAGAGTGTAGAGTACTTCAGCGATGGCTGCGCTGGCCAATATAAAAACTTCAAAGCATTTCTTAACCTTTGCCATCACTCATCAGATTTTGGAATTGATGCAACTTGGGCATTTTTTGCAACTAGCCATGGCAAATCACCCTGTGATGGAATTGGTGGGGCTGTCAAACGCAAAGTTCTCCGTGCCAGCTTGCAAAGGCCAATAAAAGACCAAATACTCACCTTTCATGCTGTTGCAGATTTTTGCAGATCATCGATCACTGGTATCATGTTTCTAAAGATCGGCAAAGAAGACATGGTTTCAGTTCGACAGAAACATCAAATGAGATATAAACTGGGAGATACTGTGCCTGGTACAAGGAGCTGTCACTATTTCAAACCAGCTTCTCAGTTTAATATTCAGGGCAAGCAATTGAGTGCTGACACAACGATCTTTATCGATCATTCTTTCCTGGACATGCCTACGCCGCTAGATGAAACTCTGGAGTTGCTCAAATGCAATGACTACATTACTTGCATTTTTGATGGATATTGGTGGTTAGCATTGATTGAGAGTGTCAACAGGGAAGAGAAAGATCTTACTTGCAACTTCCTGCATCCACATGGACCATCACATCAATTCCACTGGCCAACTAATAGGGATCGAGACTATATTCACCTGAGCAAGGTCGTTATGAGAGTGCAGACCCCAAGTATTTCAGTGAATGGTAGAACATATTTCATCACCGAGGAGGAGAAAAATAAGACTCAGGACTATTTTGACAGATTAAGTCGATAGTTGGAGTTATAACAAATGTCTGTTTTATATTTGTTTGACAGTTTTTCTTACGATAAACTAGATTATGCATCAGTCTTTTATTTTCGACTATTTTTTGTCCATATCCTTTTATATGATATAATTTGACATTCTATCATGAAAATGGGCTCTAATGGGTCGATCCAAGTCCTTTTTCAGCTCTAGATATTGATCATAGCTTAAGATTAGATTGTTGCCAAATTCACCAAAAAGTCCTTAACTTTTTATAAAAATGCCAATTTTGAGGCTTTAGTGTCTGGAAATGTCAAATATGCCGAAAGGTTTTATTTGATTTTTGTAATTTCCAACCCAAAGTCACTTTAAAAATCCAAAGGAGAAGTCTGGCAAAGCACCACAGTTATGTTTTTTTCTCAACAAAATATCGCCCCAAACAAGCTCTAAAAAAGTGCTGCGGTACCACCTAAAATGGTAAAAATAAGGTACTTCCTCTCATTTGCCATCTTTCTAACCATGATTTCTGGATTCCTTGCCCTCAAAACCTTACCTGTGTGAATATTTAGCTCCAGAGCTTTATTCTTTGCAACAAAAATGCAAATTTTGTAAAACGCTGGGGGTCGAAAATTCTACGTCATGAGATAGCAATTTTTGATTTCCAGGGTGAAACCGACTGTGAAAAAAAATATGTTCCTCAAATCCAACTGGGCTGAAATTGCAGATTTCTCTTAGTTTTAACCCAAAGTTTGTATGGTGTAAATATGAAAAAAATCCAAGAGGGGGTGTGTCGGGGCTGGATGAATTGGGCTGGAATAACCCTGGAGATGTTCCTACCACATGGAAAGCCATCTTTAATGTAGGCACATATTCCATGTCGATCTTGGGGATCAGATTTGGATGTTAAGTTAGAGCATCCTTTAATTTCAAATTCTTCTAGGGAAATAGTCGGTCCAATGCCAGTTTTGCTTAGGAATAATAGATCTGGTTTAGTCTGCTTAAATTGGGTTTCAACCTCTTGAAGGTTGGAACAAACTCCTGATTTTGGAGAAGGAGACATGGTAGTGGGGGTTTACGTTGGTCAACAAAGTCAAAAAGCAGTGATGAACTCGATCAAGCAGAAGATTGAGTTGATGGTAGCTTCAGCGACGCTAAAGTATTCTTCGGGGAGTGAAAATCTGGTCAGTACATCCTTGGTCTGGACGAAACCTGCATTGGTTTCACATTGTCCATGCATGTCTGTTTTTGAAACCGCTTCAACAGGATAGTAGCAAAGATTTTTGCACTTATATAAGGCTGATACCGCAATAATTACTGCAACAGTGTTTATTGCCTTTCTGGTAAAAGGGAAGTAGAATGGCATCACTCTAGCCTTGAGGGAGTTTTCTTGTTTCCCATGACATGAAAGAATTTGGAAGATAGGGATCAATACATCTGAAGAATGTTTGAAGATTCCAAATGAAAGACCATTTTCTCCGACCCTCTTATTGTTTTTCAGTTTTTTGATGATATCCAGGATTCAAACTGCAGAAAAAAGTTGGAATCTGAGGGGTTTGATTGGAGTGGTTAAGCATCATATTTCAACAGCTGATGAGACATCTAACTTACTTTAAAGTCATAGACACAGTTTTGCATGAATCATAACAGAATCAAGAGCCATTATCACTGCCAGTTTATGGCCCATGATACACATGGCTGTTGAGCAAACTAGAGGCCCAGTGAAACTTGAGGATGTGGTAGATTTAGTTCAGAGGGAGACTGACATTGAATTGCCAAGTCACAAGGTGGCGTCGAGATGTTAAAAAAGGGGGTGCTTGAGGTCAAAGCTGATTTATTGCTGCAAAATCGATGTTCTGTTTGAACAGCAATTTCAGACAATATGCCTCGTATTAGTGTCTCCAACACCCATGCGGGCATTGAAATCACCCATGACAACCACGAAATATCATGATAGGATTTTATCCAAAACATCCTGAGACTATCATAGAAGGCATTCTTAATGTCAGCAGCGGCATCAGGAGTAGAGGCACAGACTATAATGGATATTTTAGACAGTGGATCACGTGAACATATTCAGGCTAGACAGGGAGAAATCGGATCCTATGCAAGGAGCGCAATATTCACGTGATTACTCAGAACAAGTGCAGTGTCATGACGTCCCAAGTTGTCAGTAGAACCGCTGCGATAAATATGATACGATAATAGCTTGAGGGACTTTAATGAACCCGCTGCCTGTGTTTGTGAATGACTTCTGAAAGACGGGTGATGTAGAGTTGACCGAGAGGGCAAGAGTTGTGAATGCTTGCATTTCTTCTAACTTCATCATTCAGACATTTCAGCACGTAAAGTTGTGGCATTAATAACGATCAATTAGTCCAGCCTGCGGATTTGAAACTCTCAGCAGTGGACAGAGCATATCTGATCCCATGGACACCATGGTGGAATGTTGTATTTATAGCATGTGGCGGATTCATTGAAATGAGTAACAAGGAGTTTGAAATTTGCAAGTAGTCTCCAACCCACATGCATATCCTCGTGAAGGAAGGTTTGGTTTATCTTTGTCATAGCGCTGAAATTCACTTGTACATGCAACCAATTTGGCAAAATGAATGTCACGATGAGAACACGAGAAGGAGTTTGGCTGGCATAGGTGGTAGTGATAGAATGATTGATCCTGCGGGATCAAAATTTGTTTTTTTTCCTTTGTTTTTATAAATAATAAAAACTGCCAACTTATTGATCGCAATGATCCATATCAGCAACAGAGAAATATAGATTTGGAATACAATATTTTTCCAGCTCCTGGTGAAAATATTTGCCCCACCTTACAATGTTATTTGATTATATACATGTGTATTATATACTGTATTGTATGCCGTTACTAGTTTTTATATGTAATGTATAAAATTTTGCTTAGGCCCCACCATACAATTTCACCAACTCCGAAACGGATTAATGCCATATCCTGGGTTCTACTATACAATTTTTTAAAGTTGTAATTGTGATTTTCTGAAGTTTTGCCACATACACACAACATTATCTACAAAGACAAAATTATTGGATCATTTTTTTGTTAATATTTCTCTCAAATGCACTTGATTTATGTCAAATGAAAGGCGAATGACTTGGTAGAGTTTGCCATTTGTTTCAAAGGTTGCATATTTATACGATTGCTATCATTGATAGCAGATTTAAGATGGAGAGTAGTTAAAATGTTGTATTGTGCTATATATGCCATAAGAATATCCAACATAAGTATCAAGTTTTGTGAATCTTTGAATCTTTATGTCAATTGATCACCATTTTGGTTTATGTTTCTCAATTTCTTTTTTTTAGATGAGGTCCGCAGTAAAGATATTTTTAGATAAAGTATTTGGTAAATTTAAGTTGCAAGTTACTTTTAGGCAAGTTGAAAGTTCAATCCTCAACGAGGGCAACACTTAAAATACAATAGTGAATTTAAGACTTCTACCCAGTCATGGCTGATGAAACAAGAGCATGCTGCCCCGGTGAATTAAAGGGTTCTGTTCAAAATTCTGTATAGATTATCAAACATGACAAGATACACCTGAAGAAGGTAGATTACATCAATCAAAACGACAGAAAAGGAGAACAATAGTCTGAAGAAACCAAATACAAGTTCATTTTTTTCTCAAATGCACCTACTCCAGTTACTCAACAGAAAGGCGACTGAATTAGTATAGTTCACCCCCAGTAGGCATCTCACTGTCAATGTAGTCCTCTATCTGTATAAGAGCCAGGTATGGCCTAAAATGGAAAAATGGAGTACTGTTTCCACATCGGGACAGGAGCTGCTCAGCGTACCCTATCCATCCTTGATAGAGTTCGAAACGAGCTTTGAATCCTAAAATTAGCAATACCACACCATTTTCTTCTATAGATTGAATAAACTCAAATCAAGCATTATGAAAAAGAATAAAAAATAAATATTATCTTTAGTTTTTTAAAATCTGCCCATTAGAACTGGAGTTATGATCATTCAAAGTATCAAAAACCATGTGGTTCACTGGACATTTTGCCTCAAGTCAGTCCTATTCAAATACATATAAGCTTGTGATTGAAAATGGTAGGAAATTTGCACTATTTACAGACTAACCCATCTTTAAAAAGCTGTATCTTCAGACCTTTTTAAGATATGATGAAATTTTGAACATATAATACCATAAAGGTTCAGTTGGCTTTATTTACGACCATCTCACTTGGTAACTTGCATACTAATTAGCATATTTTAGTTTCATTTTTAATGGCTTTAAGAAGAAACATAAAAATAGCTAAGAAAAACAGTAAGTAAGGCTTTATCATCATAAGTATTATTCTGATGGACATTAACATTATCACATCATAAAAAATCCAAGATGGCGACCACAACACGATTCAAAGAAATTATTAATATATAGTTTGTAGCATATCAAATTAAAGGAAATTTTGTACAGATCAGAATTATGTTTTCAAGTACATTAAACTAATTAGCTTTCATTTTAATGGCTTTGATTTAAGTAAAAACATCATAAAGTTTAAAAAAAAAAAAAAAGAAAAAGAAAGAGGAAGGTAAGGCATGCAAAATATTATTCTGGACATTATCATTTGTCATCATTACACTGTAAAAAATCCAAGAGAGCAACCAGGAAATTCAAGATGGCCACCACAACACAATTCAAAGAAATTAAAATATGGCTTGTAGCATATCAAATAAAAGGAAATTTTGTACAGATTACAATTATGTTTTCAAGAACATTAATTAGGATAATTAAATTTCATTTTAATGGCTTGAAGTAACCATGACAATTATCAGGGGAGTTTCTACCACTATTTTGTATAATTTATATTTTTTAATCATTGTCGAGACTTCAAGAGACATTGCGGCCATTTTTTCTCGTTCTCATGTAACGCTCGACACTTTTTTTTTTAAACAGAATAAATATTTAAAACACCAAACATTTATCAACGTAAGTAGAAGAGTAACCTGCCTTTGGTAACATTTATGTTTTTTGACTACTTTTTCATATCTGTAGATTGTAAAAGAAACCCAATGAAAGTTATTCTTTTACTTAACTGGATAAGTGGTTTGTGTTTTAGCTTATTTAAAAGCGTGATCATTTTCAGTTATTCTTTTTTAAAGAATTTTTTTTTTAATATTCTTTTTCTATCCATAATTAAAAACTTACGTTTTCTAAATAACAAAAATAAAATGAATACTTTATATTCGTAAGTTAGTCAACACTTTGTTTACAGACTTTGTCACAACACAATTTTCATATTTATATGCGTTTGTCACTATTTCTATAGGCCCATACAGAAGTTTTTATTCAATTCTTTTCAAGTTTAAAAAAAAAAAAAAAAAAAAATATTTTCACTATTAAATAGCGTTTGAACAGTTATTTACTTATCTTTGTACTACAAAGCGTCAACTTTGAGATGTTTTGTTTGTGACTCGAAGAAAAAAAAAAAAAAAAAAAAAAAAAAAACGTTCATTGTCGGTTATTCTTTTTCAAAGAATATATTTTTTTAAATATTCTTTTCCTGTCCATAATTAAAAACTTGTTTTCTTAACAACTTTGTAAGTTAGTTGACAAACACTTATAATTTTTTTTTGTGCGCATCACGATACACAATTCTCATAGTTATGAGAATGTCACTATTTCTATCGACTCGTGCAGAAGTTTTTACCCAATTCTTTTCAAATTTTAGAACAAAGGAAATACATTCACTATTAAATAGTGTTTGAACACAGTTTCTACCTTTACTTATCTTTGTACTACAAAGCATCAGCTTTGAGATGCTCTAACTTTTGACTGGAAAGAGATACGCGTTGTGTTCAAATTCCGTAGCAAAGACAATTCTTTTCTCTGATTAGCTAAAACTAGAAATGTCGTCGACGGGTACAACTTCCGCCTTGAGTATTATGTGAACACACCCCGACCGCTTATTTGCAAAAAGTGATCTACCGTCAGCAGGCATGCTATGCTGGCATGTTTCACCGTTAATAGTCAGATTTAAATAGAGATTTCTTCGAATGTACAAATCACAAGAAAAATATTAAAATACTATTGTAAAGTAAATTTTATTGTGAATCCAGTTATATAAGTTTTATTTTGATGGACATAGGAGAAATGTACTTATTACTGATTTAAAAACTATGAGTGTCAAATTAAGTAGTGTGCGCCATGTCCAGCGCTGAACGTTATGGTTTCTGGTATTTGCTATTTTAACATGTTCTAAAACATGGTGATTCCCATCTCTCAAATTTTTTTTTTTTTTTTTTTTTTATTAGTTGAAAAAAAAAAAAAAAAAAAAAAAAGTTATTTATTCAATTTACATGATTTTTGGAATAGGACATCTGTGACGAGTATGTACATTTTTTTTTTTTTTTTTTTTTTAAATCATGTTCAATTTTAAATAAGAATCGAATTTCAAATATTGGGGGGGGGGATGAATGTCAACAATAATCTGATTCATATATGTATGAAATAACAAAGACATAACTCATTCCTATCATTAATGTTTTGTTTCAATTCAAAAAGTGACAAATGAAACAATTGTTATTAAATTGTCAACAATTAAGCATTTTTCAAAGAAAATAATGTTAATGACATTTTTTTTTTTTTTAAAGATCCAAATAATTGAATGCATTAATATTATTTCAAATTTTATTTCACAGTATATCACAACAATAGGGAGGTGACGATAGCTAAGTAGTTAACCAGAGTGTGCCAAGTTTGAATCCTGTTCCATTCCATAGAAACACTTTCACTTGAGGATGTTGGCAACCTTCATGTTAATCTGACGTCTTTCTATAATCATAAGATTCATTTGAATGATGTTCAGCAGTAGGAGATACTGAAGAACTACATACCTTGATGCAAGGTTTCTTTTCTGTGTTTTATTTACACAGTATGCATCCTGGGCTGTACATGTATCATACAATTTTTTAATAAGACAATTCCAATATTCCCCACCCCCCAATCCAGATACAAATACTGATTCCATAATATAATCCAGATTCTTTATAAACCTCTAAATATATAAAGATTACATAAAATGTGAGCATGAAAAGTAACATGGTTAAGATTAAACATGGAAAAGTAAAAGGACTAGTTAAAACTGGAAAAGAAAAAACTATTCTAGTAAAAAATATAAATTTATAACTTAATATTGCAGCATTAAGAATTGTTTAAAAAATTCAGTTCAACATTATATATATATATATATATATATATGTATAAATTCTCGGAAAATAGGCACAAATTTTTCCGATTCCAATACCTCCAAAAGTTCCGATTTTCGATTAATCGTCCCAACACTACAATTTTCCACCAAACAATTTCCCTTACGGCAAGCATTTTAATATAAACCAGTTGCCATTTTCCTCCAAAGAAATTATGGGGTGGCAAAATGTTGTAATCATATTTTCTTGAATACAGATTTTCATACACTTCTTTGGAGTATGAGAGCGAGTTTTCCAAGTAGGTGCTCTTGAATAAATATAAAGATGTTAACGAACGAGTCTTGTGTACATTTGTTTTGTTCTGCATTTATGACTTGGAAGTTGCATGTTTTGGCTTGCACTTTTAATTGTAGCAAAATTGCATCTATTGTTTGGACTGGTTGCCAATTTCAAATTAATGAACATGTGTTAATCGTATATAATGGTTGTGGGTTTCACGTAAGCCACTTTGATGGCTTTTATGGTAGAATTAGAATTGTTGTAGTTGCTAATTATTTCAAACACTTTCGCCGATATGTTATTTATGAGAACAAAAGTCGTTATTCTTTGTAGTTTTCTACTTCGTTGCCATTAACAGTACATAACTAGCAGAAGTCTACAGTTTTTAAATTGCTCTATAAAATTAGAAGTTGTAGAGACGACAGCCTTTCAGAATGTTATAGTCTGCCTATTAAGACTTTCTTTACTAAGTTGCAAGAGAATTCTAGGAATAGGGCAACAGATGCACAGCAAGAACTCGTCTAACTTACAACCACTAAAAATTTTCCTCTGTATACCCAAAAGTAAATCGTAATCTAGGAGAAAAGTTTCTCAGAACTGCCCATCTGTGAAACACTATACCATAGGGCTGCTTCCCAGTTGACTACAGTGAGTTTTAAGTTCAATGTTAAAATTCTTATTGAGCCAGTCTTTCAAATCACTACCAAGTTCCAACCATTGCTAACCTCGAGTGGCTTTTGAGCCTTGAAAAGTAATAACTCACCAGTATATAAAAAAATCCAATATAATGCATCTAGCTAATGTCAACTTAGTGAGAAGGAAAAATAAGTGCTCCAAAAGATATGTCACAACATTGGATAGGGCAAACCAGGTCGTGATATAAGTTCCTATTTACAATGTCTCCCCACGGGACAGAGTTAGACACCAGGGTCGTTTTTTAATGTGGAGAAAAGGAACAAAAATAAAAATTGTCTCAGTCGTGAAGGATTTCTCCTCCACTGACAGAGAACAAGAAATTGAAGTGCAGCATCTGAAGAACAGATACTACACTTTGATCTTGACCCTTGACGGCAAGTTACTAAAATTTCTATGCCAAAAATTTTTTTATATCCCGCCTCTTAAAAAAAAAAAAAAAAAAAAAAAAAAAATTTGTACAGTAGAACCCGAGGATACAGCATATGATACACATGTATATAATCAAATAACAAATAATGCTGTAAGGTGGCGCCTTACTGTAACCAGGTGCAAGAAAAACATTGTATTCCACATCATAAACAAAAAACGTATCCTAGAGTCACCGTATCTCGGGGTTCTACTGTATTTTAATTCATGCAGATTTTGTATTTATTATTACAGAGCCAATTCTCTATTGAATATTATATTGTACCTAATACGTAGTACAGATTTCAAAATTGACTTTGGTACCATCAGCTAGAATTGAAACCAAAACATTTAGCATTTCAGACAAATTCCTATCATTTGAGCTATTGATAGATAAAGAGTTAAAATCAAACCACTTTAAGCTATGAATGAATTTGAGTATGTAGAAATGTTGGCAAGTTAAAAACATTTTGCCTTTCAACTTGCCAACATTTCTGTATGTTATTCATCCATCCAAACAAAGATTTTATTCGTTATAAACCATCCTTATTGTATGATTACTACTTCCTGTTACTTTCAGAGTTATGTGACTAGTATAAGGGTTTATTGGTTAAATATTTACAAACAAACAAATATACCCGTTTTATTTGTATAGATTAGATATGTCAGATCACAATTTAAAAAAAAAAAAAATTCCATCTGGTGTGTTAGCACATTAGATAAAATATACAATATAAACATCAGAAAAAAATTATTTACTATATTTATTAATATAAAGTTATGTGTGTATATTTGTATGTACAGGATTCATTCTTAAACTAATTAACTGATCATTATGCATTTTGGAACACAGCTACTAGATTTAAGGAGGTTGTAATGCAAGCTATATCTAGTTTCATTTAATATATGCAAAAAGGGGTAAAAAGGACATAGAAGCCATTTGCAAAAATTCAAATACCTTTGATTTATGAAATTTTAATAACTATTAAAATTATTAGTAAATATACAAATTTCAGTTTCTTTGGAGTATTAAAAGGCTTTTTATACGAACACAACCTCTCATTTGAAAATTTGAATTTCAAGGTCTTAAGACCGCCGCTAAGTTAAATTTTTAAAAAGGCGGTAGAAAATTTCTGCTTGGAGAAATTATTTTACCTATCCTGGCAATACTCTTTGGCCGCGACACCATCTATAATACTAATTGTTTTAAGAAATTAATTTCTTAAAAGTTTACATTTAAAAAGGTTAATATATAGGCAAATATTGCTGTCGGTCCATCTGGAGAAACAATGGATACCGCTGCCAAGGATAGCTGCACATGTAATTGTGAAGCAAGGATTGTGTAATCCCTAACCACATCTCTCCTGAATAGACATGGCTGGATTTCAGTGACAGAGAAATCCAGGATGACTGGAAACAATGCAGAGATAAGCAGAGAGCACATACAGCACCTGGTCACTCATTTAGTACTGACCAAATTTAACGTCACTTAAACTTGGCGATGTTAAGTTAAATATTTTTAAAGTACATTTATTTTTTAGTCTATGGAAAACTAGCCTGGGTGCCCAGAGGTGTGTGTTGAAAAAAAAAAAAAAATAAAAAAAAAAAAATAAAATAAAAACTGGTAGTAGGTAGGCAGGCTCGAATCCATACTGCGAAGGAGGAAAAGAACGGGAAATAAAAAATAAATTAAAAAAGTAACATCTTTACTGTTGTATCCATTGCCAAACAGAAGTGGTGAAGGTTTAAATTAAGGCTAGTCAATCGAACAAGAGAGGACTTTCGAAAATATCGGTGAGAAAAAAAAAAAAAAAAAAAAAAAAAAAAAAAAAAAAAGACCCCTCCTTGTAAAAAAAGTGCCCGGTTTTTAGCCAAATTTTTCAATATTGGTTGTCCGAAGAGAAAAGGTTCAAAACAATACCGATCTCGTGAAAATCCGTCGCCTTTGTTGAAAGTTTTACGCAGATATACAAACAGGTGAGATTTATATATAATCTATAAAAGTGAAAGTGTCTGTGTGTGTGTGTGTGTGTGTGTGTGTGTGTGTGTGTGTGTGTGTGTACATTTCCCTATGCAATAACTCAATTTTTAGTTTACAGACTCGAAATATGATATACAGGGTACTGAGATTTGGGAAAATCGATGTGATCGGTTTTTGGCCAGAAATTTGGCAATTAAAGGATCAAAGTTCAACGATTTGACCTTTGAGAACTCTACCAAACTCCGACAATTTTGGGTCAAAACACTTGAAATTTTAGATATAGGTTCGTTGGACATGGATCTAACTTAATAACTTGATTTGAGCCCAAAACAAATTTTAAGGGGTCATAATAGGGGTCAAAGTTAAAAAAATTGACCGCGTTATTTTTTTTTTCTTACTCAACATACACCTCCAAATACCCGGGCAACGCCAGGTTGAAATGCTAATAGATGTATAAAATTAAAAAAAAAAAAAAAAAAAAAAAAAAAAACCAAAAGCACAGAATTATTTACGTAGTTCTCTTCCTTTCATATACTTACTATGATCAATTTTTTTATATTTTGCTGTCCTCTGCCTTAACACCATCTATGACAGGGTTTCCCAAAGTAGGCTCCACAAGGCCGAGGCTCTGTGAGCGAGGTTGAGGAGCTCCAGAAGCCCTTTCTTAAAGAGGACTAAATGCTTTATATGCAAAAATTAAATGGCTCCAGACATTTAAGTTTTTATCTTTTTACAAGAAAGAGATACGATACAGATGTAAAGAGTTTCAGTACATTTCATGAAAAAGTAAAAAAAATAAACTTAAAAATGCAACAATTTTCGATTAATCAAAATGAAAAAATATAAATGTAAACATTAATTAATGTTAAAACTTGAAATTAATCTTTTTCATATTTATTTTAGAAATTATCTTGTTAGTACTCCGTGAAAAACCTTTGTCCTGACCAAGGGCTCTATGGTGTTCTGAACTTTGGGAAGCCCCGATCTATAATACTAAAATTTACTGTGACTGAAGATAAAATGTACTGGTTGTATAGCGATTGAATTGACAGCGTTCATATGATGAAATTTGTGTTTAATATATTCCTCGCGCCTATCTAATATATTCAGTGTGAAATATTCAAGCAAAATTATTGGATTTATGTTAGCAATTCATCATAATGTCACTAAACATCTTTTCATTGTCAGGACAATGAAAGTGTTTTCATTAGCAAAGAAATGAAAGTAAACAAAAATGTAATAAAATATGTTCAAATGTTGTGGTGGTGGGAGGGAAGACTGGTCAACAAAAGCAACATAAAATAAAGTTCAGGGAGGGGGGGGGGTCTAAAAAAAATAAATAAAAAAATAAATGAATAAATAAAAATAAAATCTCCAACAAGTAATTAACCTCCCCTCTCCAATCATGTTAATATCTTATGAACATGGAAGCATTAGTAATAGGGGATAGATAGTGTAATCATAAAAAAAAAAAAAAAAAAAAAAAAAAAAAAAAAAAAAAAAAAAAAAAAAAAAATGGATGAAGTTCCATGCACATGCATGGAACTTCATCCATAAACTTCACAAGTGGTCCCCAGCTCCAGGTATATCTCTATTAGGGGAGATGACAATACTAGAATTTTGCAACTCTTGTAGGGAGGTGTCAGCGTCCTCCTACACACAGCACCTGGAATTCCCAAATTGGTTACCCATCTGGTACTGACCAGGCTCAATGTTGCTTAACTTTTATAACAAGCTGCAATAAAAAAACTTCAGCCTATTATTTTAGTTGTACCTGCTTATGTAAAACTAAAAAAAAAAAAATGTTCACCTGGAAATGTGAGAATGATCGAACTTTAAATGTTCAATTATGTAATACTAGCATGCCACCCAGTATTGCCTGATTATAAAATATGCCTAAGTATATTTTAATTTATGCAGATTTCATATTTATTATAGAGCTAATTCTCTATTATATTGTACCTAATATATAGTAATGATTCCAAGTTATAAAAAAAAAAAAAAAATAAAAAACAGACTTTGGTGCCATCAACTAAAATCAAAACAGCTTTTCAGCATTATTCACTCTCATCTGAGTCACATCCAGGTACATATAAAACATGGAAAGTAATGTTCTTAATCCTATAAAAAATGTATATTTGATCAAACAGAGAATCACTAAGTCAACTTATACTTGCCAAGTTCCAATTTTGTTCCAATTTTGACCTCTTGGCAGCTATTTTTACCTGCTAAAAACCAAATCGAATTTGTTCTACAGGTCCAAATTCCCTATATATCAAGTTTTATGCATACCAAAAATTGAACGAGTAGTTTAGTAAAGAATATTCCAGTTAGATATGGCCACTTAATTATAAGGGAGATTTGCAGTAAAAATCTTTTAAATTGTATAAATAGCCAACATAGTAAAAAAAAAAAAAAAATTCATGTATGTTAGCAATGACTTATTACAAAGACAGAAAAAGAAAAATGGAAAAAAAAAAAAAACTCCAAATGAAAGTATTTAAATCTGTTTTTACGTGAAAATACCTATAGATTAAAATGAGAATCAACTCATTTGTTTTAAAGAAATGTTGAAGAAAATGTACGCTTAGCAAGTTAATAAAAGTGGATATAAAAAATAAATTAACATAATATTAATACTCTAAACAAACTAAATATGTGAAAATGTCAAAGATGACGTCAGCAGTGGAGGTAATAAAGTTAGATCCAAATCTTTTGCAACGATCAGTAACAAGTGAATATGCAAAGCTGATGAGCAGACCTCTCAATTTATTTTAATAAAGGAATCAGCTCTTGTTTCATGAAAATTAGCAAAGTTACAAATCAAACAGTTAAAACTAAGCTTTAAATGGAATAAAAAAATGTGCTTGGCGGAGCTCCAATCTATGCCCCCCCCCCCCGCCAAACTATCACTAATTTCCCCCACCCTTTATCTATGCCTAAACCTAAACATAAATTCCATGAACAAAGCTTCTTTCTTAGAACTGCACACCTATGGAATTGTCTTCAGTTTTCCTACTTTCCAGCTAACTACAATATGGTTGTCTTCAAGTCCAACGTAAACAAGTTCTTGAGCCATTCCACTTAAGTTAACAAATTTACCAAATTTCCATTACTAACGATTACTATATTGTCCAATTGACTACTGTACACTCTTTAACCCTTTTCCTCAAGTGACTTCTTGGCCTTAAGTGGTGATGCCTATGTAAAAAAAAAAAAAAAGAAAAAAAGTGTAATTCTGAATAAGCACTTAAGTACAAAGTAGTCTTATGATATATGTATTCGTCATGAAATGAACATATTCCAAAAATTACGTAAATTGATCAAGTTGTTTTGTTTTTAAGAAAAAAGAATTTATGATTTTTAACAATAATTTTGTAATTATTTTGACTAAAAACAAAATCTCTAATCAAACTAAATTGTCATCCTTGAAATTCTAAAACATGACAGTTTCTGGCTTTGGTATCTTTGGAATATGACACGTACGTTCCACAAAGAGCATATACAAAAATTGTTCTTGTATTTTTGTTCAAGTATAATTCTAAATAGCACCAAAAATGTTGGATAGCTAATGATTTGTTTTGCTTAAAGTTCTTAATATCTTGAATGTAATCATGATGTTTGCTTTAACGAATTGAAGTGAATTGAAGTTATGTGTTTATTACTGGATGTCGTTCCATGTCCAGGATAGAGTGGATCTGGGAGTAATATCAACTACAAAGGCTTCACTCTTCAATTGAGATCTAACGAACAGATGTAGGTTAATGATTCCTAGCCAGGACCAGCGAGTTGAAAATTAACCAGCTAATAAACTGCAATATTGATATTTCTCTCCTACCACAAGAATCAAGATTGAAAAGTCAATGCTGCAGAGTAGGAGCACTGACTGTAAAAAATGCCTATGCAGTTTTATTCGCATTCCTCAACAGAGGCACCTCAGGTGATTAGCAATAAACCCCTTTTAAAGAGAAAAGGCAAAGCTTGGGAGAGTGGACTTCCTAGAACCGCACACAGAATCAGCATTACACCGCAATCAGCAGGGAACAGGTCATTACAGGAATGGTTTAATCTGTTGATTTTCGGGCCAGAGAGAGAGAGAGAAAAACAGCTTAGACTAAACTGCAATATTAGAAAAATATCTTAGAAAAATATTTCAGTAAACTATGAATCCATCATTAAAGTATACATTCTATGAATTAAAACAAAGCAGTCAATTGCTCTGTTCATTCATTATTACAGTGCTTAGGTAATAATGAATGTTAGATTGCTATTTTTTTTTTTTAAAAAGGTGAATCAAAAATTTGTCTCAATTCCAATCTATCTTTGCTTTCTTCATGTATATTCATTGAACATGCAGTTTTATATAAATTGCATCAGGCTTGCATTAATTGTGTGTGCGTTTCTTCTTGCATCATATCCTTTAAGTTCGATGGCTTAATGTCATCTCCAACTCAGCAGTGCACGAGAGATGCAACATTTGAAGTTTCCAGCAGATCCAAATCAGACAGTTTGAAATAGTTTAGTCATGCTCACTACTGAACCTATACACGAGACTGTTGCTGAACTACTACCTGGCTGACAAGTGTGTGTGTGTGTGTGTGTGGAGGGGGGGGGGATATAGAGACATGGCTTTGCACCGTCAAGGCAAATGCTGAATTAGCTTCTGGCCAGCGTGTTTACGGAGGACATAAAAATGGATTACTCTGTAAAATTTATATATTAAACAGATTTACCAGTCTAAATGTTTTTTTTTTTACTCTTTTTCTTCCATTTGAGTGATCACAAGCAGAATTTCATTTTTTTTCTAGAGGGAGTGGGGAACATTTTATTCTTTTAAATCTTGACTATATCTCTTTTTTTTTTCTTTTAATTTTAACAACTGAACTGTTCAGGTGATTACCTTTCCCGTGAAAAAAAAAAATTCTTTAAAATTAGCTGATTACACCTTATTTTTAAGGTGTGAATAAAATTATTAAAAGCTTGGATATTGTTATAGATTAACACCCATATCTACCCCACCCTGTCACAGGCTATTATTGCGTATGAAAACGTTGAGGAAAAAAGACTTCTGGGTTATTCTGTTTTAGCACAGTTAATCATTTTTTTTTTTTCTTTTTGCTATGGGAGAAATTCAGTGGATTCCCTTTTTTTTTTTTTTTTTCTTTTGGCAGGGGTGGGGTCTACTTTTTAGATGATCATGTTTTACAACTTTGCAAGTCAGACTTACAAGTTAGTGGTAAAAGAAAATTAGTTAACTGCCCTAATAAGTTAATACAGTCAGAAATAGAAGACCATTTTACATTAAATTTATATACGAAACTGATCCTAAGTTTTTTGTTTTTTTTAAAGATGTTTACATGTAATCTAATTTTTTTCTCTTTCCAAAAAATTGATAGAATTAGGAAATTCTGAGTAAAAACATTTAAATCTACTTATAACCCCACCCCCACCAGCATACACAAAACATGGGTTTTACTAATGTGTAATATATATATATATATATATATATATATATATATATATATATACATACATACATACACACAAAATCATGCATACTTTTTGATCAGTTACAGAAAATAGGTTTATTTCAACGAATATTATAAACATGTCATACTGATAACATGCTGTCTTGAATTGGTTTGATAATTATGCCGATTACATTCTGGTCAACTATTATAGATCTTAATCCGAAAATAAAGTTATGCTCAATCAACCAATTTAAATAAGAATGGTTCTGAAAGAGATAAAAACATTTAGAAAACCAATGTTTATAAATTGGGTATTTGAAGACAAAAGGTGGGAAGTCAAGGCAAGATCACTTTTTTTTTTAATGACTTCAGAGTTAGCTTTCTTTGTATACCACGCCTCCTAGCTGACTCTCCACCACCTCTGCTTAAATAGCTTGCGTGTAAAAAAAAAAAAAAAAAAAAAAAAAATTTTAATCTAAATGATTGCCTCACCTAGAGATGTTTGTGCCAGCGAGGCAGTGACATTGCCCACTTTATCAGCTTCCCCCCCTGCTGGGCTGATGCGACCACTGACAGGTGATGAGTTTTGTTTCCGTTTGATTGCATCCTTATAACATTTTGAGCACATGCCATCTAATGCTGCAGTTCCATAGAATCCGCATCCCATTCGGCAGAGGGTACCTGCAGATAAGTTTTGATTCCCATTTTGTTCCATGTCCAGCAGCTCTAGAAAAGAAATGGAGAATTTTTCATTATAGACCATAAAAATTATTTCAGTAATAGCTGAAAAGTTTTAACAAAAACTGTTATACAAGGATAGAATCTTAAAAGATCTTGGTTACTTTCACCATGACTAATGTTTGTGCAAAATTAAAAAAAAAAAAAAAAAAAAAAAAAAAAAAATCCAAGGTGTGGTTATTGAGAAAAGTTTAAACAAATGAGCTATTTTGGGGCAATTTTACCCCGTATAATGGCCCCCTACAGGAACAACCAGAGTTATCCCAGAAAATCTGTCTGTTATGGTAAAAATTTACTTTCACCATGACTAATGTTCGTGCAAAATTTTTTTTTTTTAAATTCAAGGTGTGATTGAGAAAAGTACAAAACAATTAAATGTGAGTGAATTACTAATTCCAATCCCTCCTTTGTTGGGGGACCAAAAAGGGATAAGCCAAGAGAAAGTTTATCATTTAAAAAAATTAGTAAGAAACATTGATTTTAAGGTTTCAACTTTTGCATATTTAATATATATAAGATTCACTCCTAAACTAATTAGCTTATGAATTTTGGAACACTGCTGCTAGGGTGGGTAATGTGGACCATATTTAGTTTATGTAAAGGAGATGGAAAACCTTTTTAAAAATTCAGATACCTTTGATTTTTGCCTAACATTTCAATTTATACATAAGACTCCGTCATTTTTAATATTTTCTGTAATCAAAATAATCAAATAGTTTGATGAAAAGTGAAATAAGGATTCTAGACATAAGGTTTAGTAGCATTATGTTTATTTTAATCTTTAGGACATTAAGTGAGGCAAAACTTTTGTTCAGGAAATAAGTTCTACCTGTCCTGGAATGGGTATCTAGTTTAATTTATTATATATATATATATATATATATATATATATATATATAAAAAAAGAAAACTTATTTTTGGTTTCGTAGTTAAAAAACAAATTTCATGAATTCCTGATAATTGTTTTCACGTCTGAGAAAAATCCTAAACATTCCCAGATCCATAAAATCATTTTGGAGTCACATCTTAGTATGATATATGTATGAGGATCATTCCAAAAGTAATGCCTCCTATTTTTTTTTTTATTCCACCCAAATGGATCAAAGGGAATTACAAAATTGCATTGTAAGGATAACTTATGCATTCATAACGTCAAAGTTTCATCTGTTGCAGATATTGATGCTGTGAGACTAAAAAAGCAACCCCCTGTCATGGACATGCATCAGAAGCAGAGATGCATCATTGAATTCCTAACAAAAGTGCATTAAGAATGGTAGTGACAATGTAGAAAGATAAATTCTAGAGCAAAAAGTGTTCCGTTGTAATTTTACCCCCCTCCCCTCACGTCTTCGTAACCTTTGGAGTTAAAAAAAAAAAAAAAAAAAAAAAAATTTTTAAAATAGGAGGTTAAACTTTTCGAACGACCCTTGTATTATTCGAACTATTCTTATATTGGATGTAACCTCAGACATTCTTCAGGTGCATCTCTTCAAACTTTGAGACCTTTTATGGAATTTTGAAATGAACCGTTTACTTAATCCAACATGGTAGACTTCTCATTACATCAGCCATCACCAGATAGAACAAATTAACGTCTTAGTTATTGCCCATGTTAAGAATTGAACCATCAACTTCCAGAAGACTGTCATTTAGAATTGACTAGCGGAGGGTACCCGGCGTTGCCCGGGTGTGTGGTTAAAATAAAAAAAAGTTTTGGAAGGTGAGTATGAAGATCAAACTCGAACCCTTGAGGCAAAGTTGGAAATTAAAGTGTGAAAAAAAAAAAAAAAAATGCAACGTTTACCATTGGGCCACCGCGACATACTAACGGAAACACGTTTGAATTTATTTAATTACTTAGAATTTGCAGGTGCACGTTTTAATGTCTTAATGAGGTCAACTTTGACTGCGTGGTTTTTATTTTTATTTTCCCAAGATGTTGGGGGGGGGGCAGCTCCCCTTTGAATAGCAATTGTCTGATATAAGGAAAATATTTCTACATTGATCAAAGCTGATTGCTTTCAGACCTTTCCGGCGATCGAGACCGGAAAAATACCGCCAGAATTAGTGTTGCTTTTATTATAGGAAAAAGCCTAATCCACATGCGGCGAGCGAAAACTGTTGAATATTTATCTTCCTGAAGTCAAGCAAATTAAATAGACAGGTGTGCTCCGTTGTTAACTGAGATATGATTTATGTGATATAAAAAGTTTTAAGTTGTGAGCCGACCGAGCGCTTCTCTGAAAAAAGCCTTTCTTGGACATACACACATTTTGGCTTTTATATATATATATATATATATATATATATATATATATATATATATATATATTAACAATTAGGCCATACGTGCATTCAAAAAGAAATATTTTTTTTTTATATCAAAAGTTAATTCTGAAGAGAATTTAAATTCTAGAGATTAATAACTGCGAAGGAAAGCATACTTACTTGAGCATATACTATCTTGATAATTATTCATATAAAAATCGATATGACGCCCCCAATATGGTACCAACTTGTTTTCCCCATATATTGCACTTAGCACTGTATGATTCTGGAAACCTATATGAAGCTGCGAGTCAATAAAACTTATAAATGTACGTAAACAAAAAAAAAAAAAAAAAAAAACATTTGTCAAATATTGGAATTGATTATATATATATATGTGTGTCCAAAGTCTGGCTGCATAATCTACACGGTGGCCACAAAGTCTGGCTGCATAATGTAACCAGACTTTGTGGACACCATATATAATATATATATATATATATATATATATATGATTGCAACATCTTGTCAGACGAGTGCCACTCTCAGACACTTAAAGTCCATGAGCCCAAAAATGACTTCCATCGCCACAGGACTATTTTTATAGACAAATGCCTGAGGGAGTATCTGTACACAGATGATGCTACAGAGTTTTAGCTTTGTACGAAAGCTAAGTGTCTCTCTCAGTTCAAAATGTTGAAATCCAGCAACAAGCAAGAGCAAGATAGCCAGCAACAAGTTAAACTGCAGACTATCTTAATGCAGGTACTGGCCTCCCGTTTTATGGTTTTTAAATCAGAGATTTGCTTCTCCTAGAAAGGTTTCCTTCACCACGGCTTACGGGAGCCCTCTCCACCCCAACAGACATGGTGCTAGTTGGCCGTTGACCCCGAAAAAAGGATTCATTCGCGCTTTGGAAGGTCTTGTTTTTAATCCTTCCGGGAGACTAGCCACCCTCCTCACCAAACAAGTCTGGTGGGGGAACCAGTTTAGTCGCCAGTGACCCGACCTTGAGGCAGGTAGTGCTGGGTTACATGGTACCAGTAGCATATAACATGACCTGACTAATATATACATATATATATATATACACACACACACACATACATACAAGCAGGCTGCCCGGCATTGCCCAGTTGTAAAATACACTTAAATATATTTTGATTAATGCAGATTTCGTATTTATTAGTATACTAGCCCGGGTGGCCATCCATCACCAATCCGGAAGTGACAAAGTTCTGAATTAAGGCCTATGAAGACATGTTTGCCGCAAGGCTAAAAATTAAAACATGACCCAATACCTATTACATTACGCATGCATATTCATAATGCCATCGTTCGACCTTCGCCTAGCAAATTTCATTTCTTTAATTTTCACCGACTTTCCCCAGCTAAAACCCAAATAAAGTTTTGTATGGGTTTGAATACTCTATATATCAAGTTTCATGTCTAGACCAAAAACTGAAAAGTTTGGTAGGCAAAATTTTTTAAATATATATATATATATATATATATACATAAATATATAAAAAGGTTTGTGTTTACTATAAGCTTTTTATGTAAATATTACGCAAGTATAAATCATGTAGAATATCTGCACAAATATAATTACACGTAATAGTTAACTAAAGATGATGATTCCATAAGAAAACCGAAAACTAATAAGGAATTAATAAAAATGAATGCTCAAAAGAATATGCAAATTAGCTAGATCTTTTGCAGATGAATGCAATTCCATGACCTATATATAACAGTTGTGTTTTCTTTTTAAATAGAAAAAAGAAAGGGTTTTTAATATGAATATCAATACACAAAAAAAAAAAAAAAAAAAAATTTATATGAATATAAATAAATAGGGGGTGATAGAGCTTTTTTTTTTTTTTTTTTACTCATGTTCACCCCCAACAAGGTATATTGGATGTAAGGGGTTTGGAACCATGCCTAGGAAAGACTAAAAAGATGTTGGTTTATATTACATTTAAACTGCATATAAGTAAAGTCAGGGAAGCAGATAGCAAGAAGGAATTCCAAAGTCTAGCTATTTGATTGGTTGTTTTTGTTTTACAGCATATCAACCCTGTTTCAGGTTATTTAATGCCGAATCCAAAGATTAGGAAGAAAATTTTTTTTAATAGAATATATTTGTTGTTTTCAAGTCAGTTTCTATTTAACGCATAGTTGGGACCCCAACAGGTACTGCCACTCCGGGTCAGAGTGGACCTGGGAGCAATGGCAATTAAAGGGTGGCTCCACACTCCCCAAAGCCCGCAAGCTGGCGCCTCACCACTGGATATAGTTTAAGGTCATATCCAGGACCTCTAGCTGTTTGAGGGAAGAAACTATTAAAATAGAAATCTTTCCGGCATTTAGAGACCTCAATAGTGAAGGGGTGTGATTTTGTTGCTAAGCAGGTTTGTCGGGATATGTACGGCAAAGGGGAACATTAATTTTAACATGACTAATGTTTCAGGGAAACCTTTTGGTTATATATCTGTTTCTTTTAGGAATCAAAAAATTTTTTCTGAGTCAATCTTGCTAAATATCTCCCTTAAGTATTTTCCTGATAATGTCTCATTTGGGTTTGCTTAAAGTTCACACAAACCATAAGTATATGTTGCATGTGTGGTGTTCCTGACATGTTAAGCAAAATGATGTTTCTTCTTTCAGTAAATACAGGTGGGTGGCATGAGTGTATCCTATTCGCAATCTAGTTATCTCTTCATCTTTGTGTTTCCTATTCTGATGGTTAGCATTACTTTGAATAAATTAATTTCTATACAAGAGTTCCAGAGTTCAAGACGTTTGTTTGCGAGGTGTGTGTGTGTATATATATATAATTATTTTTTTGCTATAATAATTAAATACCTACAAAGACTAGTGTTTCATCCTTTCGGGATTCTTCAGTGCAGGGTGTCACGATTAACACCAGCCGAACGATTCGAACCCCGCACCACGAGACATCTCTGGTTTGATTAGCGGAGACCGTATCCATTCAGCTACCATTAACTGCGTGAAATAGCATTAAATTTAAACATTTTAATGTTCATATATATATATATATATATATATATATTATATACACACACATTCGAATTCAAAATGTTAGGTGTATATAGAAATGAAATGTTTTGGTTGTCTTTATTTACGATTTCATTTTTATTTTATATGTACTATGTGTTACACAGCAGCACCTCATTAGATACCTTCAAATCCCCTTTATTACACCAAATAGTGCTGTCAAAAATTGTTTTTCGAAAAAGTTTCGGTTTGTTTTACAGTCCAGAGGTATAAAAAAAAAAAAAAAAAAAAATTCAAAGATTTAACAAATGTTATCAAAGGCAAGATAAGTTACTTTTCTACCTAACTGGAAAAGGTTTGTATTTTTACTCTAAAAGCGTTTAGTTCGAAAAACAGTGTCGAGCGTTAGGTGCGAACAGACACCTAGATTTGATAATGATTTAAAGATAAAATATAAGAAATTTGCTAACAGTATTTTGTATAATTCATTTTTTCAAACTAATTACACATTTTAAAGCGAGTAGAAACACTAAAAACTTTTCCAGGTATGTAGAAGAGTAACTTATCTTGCCTACTAATTTGTTATATACTTCGATTTTGTACTTTTTCATACCGCTATGGATTGTAAAACAAACCAGAAAGTGTGTTTTTTTTTTGTTTTTTTTTTTACTACGTGTCAACCAATAAAAAAAAAAAAAAGAAACATACTTTGCTGCTTTATTATTCATGTAAATATCAATATGGCTTGGAATCCAGCAGAAGATTATGTGGATAGTCGCTGTTAGAGTATTTACCATATTTAAGAGTTTTGTAATCAGGGGATCCAGGGGTTTTTTTTTGTTTTTTGTTTTTTTTAATCGATATAAGTACTAATAAAGAGTCTGTAAGAATAAGATTTTTGGTGTTCAGTCATTATTATATTCAGTGCAAAGTCGATGGCAGTCACTTCTGCGCTGAACACAGAAGCCTCATTCAGGAATATTTCCTTTAATATTATTTTTTCCTGAATAACTGCGCATCTTACCCAGTCTTGACCTTTTGATCCATCTGTATAAATTAGTAAATGTTCTTTGTATATATTTTAAATGTTGAGCAGTTATTTATGGAAAGTAGAGGGATGGGTTATTATTTTAGGATACTTAATTTTAATATTATGGATAGCTGTTTAATCATCTAAGGTGGAGTTATATTTTTTTTGGAATCCTTTGCAATGAGGCTTCATAATTTGTGTATTCATTCTTTTGCTAACTGTTATCCTCATCTTCAAAGTTGTTTCAGCCAACTCATCCTTTGACCTTCAGGTAATTAACCATGATAAAATGAGAATGTTAAGTCTTATAACTATCTGCAGTGATTACCGCCTTCCATAGTTGTCTCACCACGTTTAACCAACTAAGCCTCTGGCCTGCTTGGAAAGGATAGAAACCGTCATCTTCAGACAATGCTCACTTGGAACCGTAGAAAACTTACGGCTTTATATACCGTGCAATAGATAGAGGCAAGTCTACCGTTCCAGGTTAGCATTGTCTAAAGATAGCGGTTTCTATCCTACTCAAGCAGGCCAGAGGATTAATTGGCCTAAATGTGGCCAGACAACTATGGAAGGTAATAGTTACTGAGGATACAGTTATAAGACTCAGCATTCCTATCTGGTCGTGATTAATTATCTAAAGAAGGCCAGAGGATGAGTTGGCCAAAACGTGGTGAAACAAAACTATGAAGATGAGGATAACAGTCCGCAAATAAATGAATACAAATTCAAAGTGAAGTTTATGATTTGCTAAATTTGTGGATTTTTGTTATGTCTGTCGGAACTTTTTTGTGCGAACACTGTATAATTTGATGATACTTTTTCATCGAAGAGGTACATGTATTGTGAATAGAAAGGTACGTGTATTGTGAATACAAACACAAGCTTTAAGTAGTATTGTAATGCTATTTATTTTTGTACTAGTATCAGTGGCGGTGTGTTACCCTCTTTATACACGCTTTAGTTATAGCCAGCTAATGTACTTCCTAAAATTCCAGTATAGCGCTACAATAGAAATACTAAAGAACAATAAAAGTGAAGGAACTGATTTGCTTTGTCACTGCTTCCGGTAGCACTATGCCAGATGTTAGCTGACTATAACCCAGGCTTTTCACTTCCAGAGGTTCTGAAAGCTTCTAAAGCTTGGTGGTGCAACATATTTAGTTCTTTTGTATATGACTTTCTGGCTGTTCCATACATATATCATCCATAGTTTGGATCTAATTAAGGATTGGTGTAGTTTTAGTAGTGTAGTTTTGTCAGCACCCTAGTCAGTGTATACTAACACTAATTAGTTGTATGATTTTATGGCATTTTGTTTTAAAGTATTTAACGTGTGGTATGAATGTCAATTTCCTATCGTACATGTTGGTCAACTGGGATATTATTGTTGCCAAGTTTAAAGTTCAGGCCATGCTGGATCTTTGAGTTTATAGACATGTAGATATTTTGTTCTGTTCTTCGAGAATTTAAATCATTTTTTATGTCCCATTTCATTTTATTGAGACAAAAGGAAAGTTTGCATTTGGCTATGGCTATGTATTTTGATTGATAGCATATAAATAAATCCTCTATGTATAGTCAATCTCTATATGTTTTTAATATATTTTATATTGAAACGGTCGACGGATAGGATGCTTTCATGGGTTGCACCCATTTCTTGTTCTTTGGAGGCTGAAAAATTTAAGTTGTTGATAAACTCTGGCATTCTTCCTTTCAGTCATAGTTTGTGTTGATATCTCTTAATGCCATACTTTCAGGTAGTTTTGTATGTTTTTTTCTCGATGTTAAAAAAGATTGCTTTTAGGTGTTCCAATTGATAAATGCATTGCATCCCTTATGAAGGTTTCAAATATAGTTAGGTTTTCAACAGGATTTTGTTTTTTTGTTTTTTTTAAGGTCTCACACAAGCAATTAGTGAGGATAATAACACTGCAACAAATTTCAGGTTAAAAAAAAAATTTAAAAAAAGAGTACATGCCACATAATATCTGTTTCAGTGTAAGAAAAATATCCTGATTGTAAATCTGACATTTATTCCTCTAGATTATGCATCGTTTTCATGTACTAGAAATCATATTTCATTATCATTGGTTACGAATGAAAACAGAATTGTCAGTTAAAACATTTGTCAACTTCACTCTCTTATGTTGAATGTCATAAAATCTGTTTCGGTGTAAGAAAAATATTATTGGTTAGGAATGTAAAAAACAGAATTGTCAGTTAAAAAGACATTTGTCAACTTCACCCTCGTGAAGAGGGTTATCCTCCCTTTTTATATTCCAGCAGTAGTTTGCCAACATGCCAGAGTTCCATTTTCCTTTAAAACGTTTCTCCATCACTGAAACATGCTGAAAATTTTGTAAAAAAACTGTACCTAATTCCACAAGAAAGTAGATTTTCCATGCCATTGTACATATAAAAATGGCCACAGATGTCCTGTACTTTTTTTTGTGTTGCACAATATTATTGGATCTGCTTCTTTTTTTTTTTTTAGGGGGGGGGGGGGGTCACTAAAGCTGGATTCCAGTTTTTTTTTTTTGAATACTGCTATTTGTCCATATTTCATATTTTTGTAGCAAGTAGTTTAGAGATGGTTTTGGTAGTTTTTGTTTTTAAGAAATCAGTAACAGATTTCATCAAGGTCAACTATTGTATCGTGAGATTTGTCTTGCTTCTTTTAATTCTGCTCTATTGAATGGTTGGTTGTACTTCATTTGATTTAAAGCTAATTTTTTTTTTTATTTTTCTTCATTTTGCTTTAAGATTCAAAATTGTTTTTTTTTCTGATTAGAAATTTATAGAAAATGGTTCTGTTAGTTTGCAATGTTTTCCTTGGCAGAGATCTTCATGTTATTGCATCCAAGGTGTTTAACCAGTTCCTTGTTCTATTTTCCTGGTTAACACCCATCAACGTTTGATTTTAGCGTTTTAATTCTTTGATACTTTTGCTCTGCTGTTTTTGTATTAGGTACAAATTTTCTTTTGTTGGGTTATTTAAAAATTTTTTTTAGTTAGCACATCTTATTCTCTCTCACAGATTTTTGGCATTCTTTTTGAACCATGGTTTGTTGTATTTTGAAGTACAGCTTTTTGCAATGGAAAGTAGGGTATTGCCGAAATGTTCTGGTATTAGTTTGTCTTGGTATGCATTCTCAAATTTTTCCCAATTTGCTTTTTGTAAATTCCAGTAGGGTATTTTGTCATCTAAGCAAGTCCTTGATTTCTAGTATAATAGAGAAATGGTCACTTCTGCATATGTTGTAACTTCTTCGACTATAATCCATGTATACGGTTGGAGGTTGCATGCTGTTTATTACTAATCACTGTTGCTGAGTGGAGGCAGGTCTTCTTTATTATTGAGTAAACATAACCGAGTTTGGCTAATTATTTTTTTTTTTTTTCCTCGCTGATTTGGAAATTATTTTACTGCTCCATAGTTTATAATTGTTAAACTCTTCCATTAATATGAAAGGCTTTGGTAGTTGTTGAATCAAATCAGTTTTATTTCATCCATTGTTTTATTGGATGGTATATAAAGTGAGGCATAAACTTATTACTTTATGCAGTGTCGCAATTATTGCAACTGTTTGCATATTTGTTTTTAAATTTACTTTGCAGTGTGGAATATTTTTTTAATGAAAAGTAATGATCCAATGTTTTTTATTTATGTAGGTATTATGAGTAATGTTTTATATTTATGTGTTATTCTCTTTTAGGTGACATTTTTATAGGCAGATTATTGCAAGGCAGAAAGTTTCTTCAAGATTAATTTTTGTGCCTCATGTTTCACTGTAGAATCTTGTTTGCCACGATTTATACTTTTCTTGATTTAAATTGGTGTTACCGTCAACATCCACGGATTCAGAAGCTTGTTTATTATTTTTTTTTTTAGTGATGTGTTTTTATTTCGTTTTTTTTTTTTTTAATACTGCTATTTCATCCCAAACAAGGCGCAGTACTACTTTGACATAAGGGGCTTCTATTTGGGACCAAATCTATAGGGACACTATGTAGGAAGTTGAGCAGCAAGATCTCCACATTACACTTAAACTTCAGCATTTCAGTACAGTCAGGAAATTTCAAAGTCTAGCAGTCCGAGGGAAGAAACTATTAAAGTAGAAGGCTTTTCAACATATCAGGATTTTTGGTTCTTGTTTTGTGAGGATTTTTATTTTTTTTTTATTACATTTTCACCCCAAACAAGGCACATTGCCACTTTGGTGTAGGGGGCTACTATCAGGGGAAACAACTACTGGGGTACTATGTACGGATTTGGGCAGCAAGATGTTGGTTCACGTTGCACTTGAACTTCTGCATGTCAGTATAGTTGAGGAAACAGGGACCTGTAATGGAATTCCAAAGTGTAGCAGTTCTGGGGAAGAAACTACCGGAGTAGAAAGATCTTTTGATTCCGGATGTCCCAGGGATTTATAGTGGTTCTATTTTTGTATAGTCTTATGTTTTGATTGTTTAATAGACATCCAAGTCTTTAGTGAACCAATGATTCCAGTAGGTGTTCATATTAAGGGCATTCATGATTGTAGGTTTCATTTTGTTTATAAATTGTTGCCAGTCATTTGGACCCAGGTTCATTAATTTTTAATGAGTATTAAATTCATAAATTTCTGTAGTTTTTTTTGTTTTAGTAATTTGTGCATAATTTCTCCCTCATGTAACGTTTTGTTTTATTATTTTTTTTTTTTTTTTCCTACATTACAGATCCCTGCATAGGCTGGGTGGTTCACTCCAGTTTGTACATCTTTGTGCATTTGTTTGTAGTTTGGTCAGGGTCGTTCCGAGTACATTTACCACCTTCAAAATGTCCAAATTTTTTGCATTTCTGACATTAAAGGGAATTTAGTATTAAAAACAAAAAAAACAAAAACAAAACATTTTCAATTGAATGAAAAATTGTTTTTTTTTATGGAAGGAGACTTTTGGCGTGTTAAAGGTTATGATCTAAGTTTTTGTTAGTATAAAGTTTCCATTCTTTTTAATAGACAATTTTGCCATCTTATTAAACCCTGAGATTTTTATTATTTTTATTTCATCAATTGTGCAGCTGGAAAGATTTTTGCTTTTGATTACACCTTTTGATGTATTCATTTTTCCATCTGAGTGGGGGTTTTTTTTTTTTTTTTAGGAATTTGATATTTTTAATATCAGCATATCTTTTTTCTACTTCAATTAACATCATTTCATTTTGTAAATTTTGAACTGTTTTAGGTGTTGTTATCATAGAAATTACCTTTTGCATTAAAAAAATGCAGATAGTTTCTTGCCTCCAGAATGATAAATCTCAGAAACTTTATTTTCAGTGTCCAAATTGGACTGTGTGTCATCTCTTGGTTGATTTAGTGGCCATTAAAATAATTGTACGATTTCATTGTTCCGTTCTCTACCCGCCATGAAGTCCAATTTAATAGAAAATTGGAGGAAAATCCACACGTCCTTATTAAGATACACAGATATGGTATACTTGCATTTCAAGAGGTCTACAAGCACTTGTTCTACCTCCTTGTTTCAAAGAAAATAGTAAAAGAGACAAGGGGAGTACAACAATGCCAAAGACACTTTCCTTTGAACTAATCGATCTTAGAACTGCCACCTTCTAATTCAGATGTCTGGAGAACATTGTGGTACCTGTGCGTTTTTGAAAATGTTGATCTTGTTTTCTGAATTTGTGCTTGTCATGAGACTATTGATCGGATTGTTGGTCTAGACTAGATAAGATCCAAGATGATATGTTGCAAGGCCATGTTGTCTTTGTATCTTTGTCAGTGTCTGCTCAACCACCAGGATCTTACCCACAAAACTGATAACCGCCAACAGGTGTAGGGAGGCAGCATATCTATTGACTAGGCCAGAAAAGGATGGGGGAGAGAAAAAGGAGAGGAAAATTGTTTTTGTAGAACATGGAGTTTTGCAAAAGGAAAGGAAAAATAGCATTAATTTTTGGTACATTCAAATTAATAAGCTGATATTTTCAGACAACCTGATCTAGTATCACCAGAAAATATTTCTAAATCTCTAAGTGCACCTCTAAAAATGTTTTGGAGCAGATTTCATCAGGAGGGGGGGGGGGGTTAGCCATAATTTGGAAAGAAAACACCGTAATTTCAATGTTTTCCTCCCCCTCTAAATTTTTTTTTTTTCCCCCCCAAATTAAGGTTTCTGAAGCTTCTTGGGATAGGGAATGCGGCAAGAAACTCAGAGTGGTTTTAATAGTGCTCTGGAGGTATCTTCCATTTTATTTGGATAGTTTCAGTAGCACAAAACGGGAGCAATAAATGTAAGATTAATTTCACATTTGATAAGTGGTATATAGTAATGCAAAAGTGCTCCTGCTCCACATCCTAGATAGAGCAGGTGTTTAAACGCAATGTTGCCCGGGCGAAAGAAGTTCTATCTTTTGTTAATTTTATATTACCCATGATCATGGGCAACACCAGGGAGATCCGTTAGCATTTAATGAACTGGAACAAATATTTTGAGGACATTGCAAAGGCTGCTGCAAAGGTGGGTTCCATCTATCATGCTAGAACACTAATCACACTTGAGAATAGTCCTGTAACTACAAAGCCACCATTTGCCTATGCAAGGAGTATTGTTGCCACAGCTGAGCTGGGCTAGTGCATCTACCGCTTGTCCAAAACAGGTCTCCACTCTCATAGGTCCAGCTTTGTCTCATCACTGCGTATTGTTGCATCTGTGCCCGTTTTATATTTTAATAGAATGTGAGAATGTGCTCTAATGAACTCACACCCCTTCACTGTTGAGGTCCCTAAATGTCATAAGCTGTTTACTCTAATAGTTTCTTCCCTTGAACAGCTAGATTTTGGAAGTCCCTTTCTGCTGCCCTGACTGTACTGATATGCAGAAGTTTAAATGTAACAAATCAACATCTTGTTAATCTTCTCTAAGCATGGTCCCAAATAGTAGCCCCTTACGTTCAATTTGCCTTGTTTGGAGTGACGCGAGTAGAAAAAATAAAACTAAGAACTATTTTGATCTCTGATCAGTTGAGGTTAGAACTACAATATATATATTTTTTTCTTTTGCTGTTTTTAACTTTATCCAAGAAAAGGTTTAGAAACCTTTTATCAAAAAAAAAAAAAAAAAAAAAAAAAAAAAAAACTCCATCAATTCAAGTTATTTTTGTGTATAATATTTTCTTCCCTCAATACAGATCTTTGTTACTGTTTTTCAGGAAAGGGAATTCTAAACAAACGCCACTAAAAGTGTATATTATCACATTTTTAGTATTTACCTTCAACTGTGAAATAAGATTCCATCACATTTTGTGATATTTGTCGTACGATACATTTCTTATTCTTACCCTCTACGAAAAGAAACACGATAAAAAAAAACAACTGACGCAAGAGATCGAGAATTCCTAAATTACCTTCATCCTCTTTGTTTTCTAGCAGGGTTTGATTATTTCGCTGCATTCTAATCTCATCAGGTGTAAAATATCCACCAACAATGACAGAATGACATCTTCCTACAATTGCAGACGGATAAAAGGTTACAGCAAGTAAAGAAGAAAAAAACGTAAAGACCACTTTTCAGTCTCGAGAAAAAAAAAAAGAAAAAAAGACATCTGAGTCTTTAGTGAACCAATGATTGCACAACCCCCAACTGCACCTCCCCGAACTGGTGTTAAATCGAATCTAGTGGCAAGTCTAGGATGACTTGAAACAGTGCCGGGCTAAGCAGAGAGAAAAAAAAAAGTGTTATTTTAGAATTCTTCCTTAGATTCTCAAACTAGTGTAGAACTATGTACAATAGTTTATTCGTAGCTGGAGGGTATATAGATTTATATATCTATGATATTAGCGAGAGTAAATGAATGCAGTAATACCGATAGAAAAATACATAAATAATACGGTATTTATGCAGAACGCGAACCAGGCTATATTTTAGGTAGGATTTTTTTTTTTTTTTAAATTGTGTAATTGTTAGGTGAAAGTACAGAATTTAAAAAAAAAAGTGCTTGTGCATTTATTGAACCGCGTATTTTTAATATTTTCAAGTTCAATTAAAGTTTCACGATGCCTTTATTAAATTGTTAGGTGAAAGTACAGAATAGTTACAAAACGCACCCCTCTCAGCATGTTAATGGCTTAACAAATACCGTTATTTCAGCAGTCAGCACGGTTCACTAAGTGCATGAGTACCAAAAAAGTAATCCCACCATCCCCATGTTAAGGGTGGGTTTCAAAGTAAGATTCCAGCACGGTCTGTATTCTGCACAAGTATCAAAAAAAATACTTTGTCTCCTCACGAGAGCAGAGCTAGACAAGGTCGATTTTTAATGTGGGGAAAATCCATCTCCACAAAAAGTGGACACTTTGGATAGGAACAAAAATAAAAATTGTTTCAGTCTTGAAGGATTTCTTCTCCACTGACCAAGGACAGGAAAGAAGTGTAGCATCAGAACATTAACATTACTACACTGATCTTGGTTCGAAACTTGTGAGAAAAAAATAAGACAAATGTTCAAAAATAAAGATAAATCCACATACTATTTACGGTTGAACTACCGACCGACATTGTTATTAGAGAGCCTTTCTTTGTTAAGCTCAAATCAGTGTATTTGAAATTCTTCGTAATTAAAAAAGGCACTTTATAAATTTCAACACAAGTTTTAGAAATTTTCAATAATAGTTTAACAGGTGTGAAAAAAAAACTTTAAATATCGAGGACAAATTTGTTTTTTATTTAAGATCGTAAACATTTCGGTGACGTGTTCATTTTGAAGATAAAAAGTGCTCATTCGTAAGCATTTCATTTAAATGATATCAAATGAAACGTTAAAAAGAAATTAAATTTAAGCAACAGGTCAACAACAACAACCTGTTCACTTTTTCAGCATGACTAAATTGACTATCAATTTGGTTCAAATTAAATATGACATTCAAATAAACTTTAAAAAATAGTGCAAATACTTGCATAAAGCGTTTAGGGTCATCTAGGGATATTTAAAATAGTTTCCGATTAGAGAACACTTTCTTGCTTTCCTTAAAAGTTTGTGGCATTATATATGTCTACATAAAATAATATTTCTATTTTCAGTATTTATTTCGAAAATATGGCAATCAAGATACAGAATTTTCCGCGTTTCATCCTCGTGAGGATTCGTCAGGCTACATTAATTGCCATATATATATATATATTTTCAAAAGATAAAATAAAAATCTTAGAACTTGAGATATTTAGTCTCATACAACCAAATATATTTCTAGACATCAAAACTAATTTTGTATTTTTCTAATTTAATTTAAGTCTCTTAAGTACCCTCACCGAGTAATTTCCACGTAATTTGCTTGTTTTAACAATGATTGAATCGCCATGTTAATTTCTAGTCCCCCGTCATACAAAATGGGCATTTTGCAATTATAAACGAAAGAAAAAAAAAAAAAATATATATATATATATATATATATATATATATATATATATATATATAAACAAATGTTACTAAAGGAAGGAAGAGTTATCTAGTTGGATAAGTTGTTTTAACGCTTTTTAGTTTGAAACACAATTAGTACGAGTAACAAGGGGGGAAAAAACGACATGAGGTGATCTGGGAAGTTTCGATAATCGTTCAAAACAGAAAATTAAAGTAAATACTAGAAAAACCTACCCAATAAATGTCACAGTGACGTCATCAACGAAGTCTCGGCATTAGTTTTGTTTAAAAGTAAATAAGTCAAATATAGAGACATTTTCAAAAAGATAAATATTTCAAGAATAAGCAAATATCAGAAGACAAGATTCTATCACGAAAATTCTACATCTGCGATACAAAAGAACTAAAATTCATTATTTTAAAAAATCTACCCCCCTCCTCCAATGAATTAAGTTTTATTTTGTTAACGAAAATTTAATCGGATTTTTTGTGCGTATGCACTTATGTTACCGTGCTATTAAAAAAAAAAAAAAAAAGTATTTAAAAAATTCAAGTTTTACGATAGTTATTAAATTGTTAGGTGAAAGTACAGAATAATTACAAACACCCATGTTAAGAATGGCTTTCTGAATAATAGTGTTATTTCAACACGATAACAGATGTATAAGTACTGATTTTTTAGTACTTATGCAGAATACGGACCGTGCTGAAATAACGTTACTTAAAAACCCATTCTTAGCATGGGAGAAGTATTCTGTACTTTCACCTAACAATTTAAAAAGATACCGTAAAAAATAAAATAAATAAATAATAAAATTAATCTGAAAATCCTAACAATATATCAGTCCATATTCTGTACAAGTACCGATTTTTTTTTTTTTCAACTTTTTACGAAGAAAGCAAAAAAAAAAAAACATACGGTGTCGAAACTGAGGGGGGGGAAAATGTATCGTTTCAATATTTAAATTATTAAAATCTCAAATTAAAATTAAAAAAGGCCGAAAAAGTGAATTGAAAATAAAAATTTAAGTTATTTTTTTATTTATTTATGCAGGTTTATATCGGGGGGGGGGTAAAAAAAAAAAAGAATTTTTCAATAATAAATATTATTCAGTGTCATGTTGGTTAACTTGGAAACAAATGGCACAGACTTTATTTTTAGACATAAGGAAGCTATGAACAGCTGATAGATTATAGAACACCATTTTCAGGGAACCAATGCTAAAGAATTCATTGAAGAAACAAAGAGAATAAATAAAAATATACAATTTTGTTGTACAAAAGAATGAAAGAAAAAAAATATATACTAAAAACATTCAAAGTCAGTAAAGTCACCAAGGTGATGTCGATAAAAAAACTGGTTGCATTAAAGATGGTTTTATTTATTTATTTATTTATTCTGGTCTTCCTTTTTTTTTTTTTTTTATAAATTTTATTTTGGAATTTTAAATACTAATATTTCGTATTTCCATTTTGTATTTTTTTTTTAACAGGAGTAAAAATATAAATAGGTCAAGTATAGACTTAAAAATAAACCTAATTTAATTAAGGTTTTATTTATTTATTTTTTTTAAGTCAAAATAAAAATTTACATAATATCAGGTTGATATTACGTTTAAGAAATAGGGAATATTATACAAAAAATATAATCTCCATATTTAATTCCAGTTTTTTCTTTTTAAGAGAATAGAGATGACTATGCATTTCGAAGCAAAACACGTGAAGTTAATGGTTTTACTTTAGAACAAAGACATTAATTACGAGACAAAATAAATATTTCTCAAGGATAAAAGGAAAAATATTAAATTATTTTATGAAATTTAGAATTTCTATACGAATATTTGCCAGGGGAGGGGTATTATAAAACAATATGTCCTTTCTTTCTCCCCCCCCCCCCATATTTGTCTTTCTCTCTCTTTCCTTTTTAAGAGAGAGAGAGAAGGGGAGAAAGTAAAATAGACTCGGGACAACTTCCCCTCAAGAGTTATTTTTCTCTCGCTCGACATCTATTATAAAAAAATAAAATAAAAAAACAACCACTTAGCGAATAAAATATCGAATTAAACGGGTCCTGTTCACCTCTCTTCTCGTTCGAAGATGAACGAAGCAGAGCTCCGGGTCGGACAACGGGCTAGAAATCAAATCAGAACGTTGGGTACAAACACGAAGAAAAAAAAAGCCTCTGTGGGTTTTTCGCGTCAAAATGGCGAACAGATTCGCTTTGGTAGTCGCCCTTCCGAAAAGTTGTACGATGAAAACCTACCTTTTAGGTAATGTTTCTCCCCTAAAAAAGAAAAAAAGCTACCGACAATAATATCCGGTGATGGGCTATTTCTGGTGGCAGGAATGAATAAATAAGAGAAGAAGAATCGATTTTTCTGTTACCTTGGAAGCCTTTTTTTTGTTTTTGTTTTGTTTTTTGTTTTAAAAAAAAATAGTTTCCCTCTCTCTCTTTTTCTTTCTCTTCTCCCTCGGTGTTTGCCTTTCCGACAGCAATGCTTGATTATTTAGGTCATGTGACGTGGTTCGCGACTGTGATTGGCTGAGGAGAAACGAAAATGAGGCTGGCTGGCGCTCTCTCTCTCTCTCCCTCCCTCCCCCCCCTGTCTTTCTGTTTCTCTCTTTTTCATTCATTCATTTTCTTTTTTTAGTGCTCCTCCTTCCCTGTCTATGAGCATCTGTATCTCACTACCACCACACCGATCAAATCGCTAACAAAAACACACCAGTAACTTCACACATAATACCCACTCCTGCCATCAATACAATTCTCGGTTCTTATTTAGAATTCAACCTAATTAAAAAAAAAATAAAAAAAGATTATGATATACTTCCCACGGAACGGAAATGTCGTATCCCAAAAATCACATTATTTGATCAAGTAGTTTATTTTGGTAAATTTTTACGACGTCCCCTCCCCCGGCGACAGCGTATTATAAATACCCCAACCTCCACGTGTTAAGAACGGCTTTCGAAATAAACGCCCCCTACATCGAAAACTGTTCTTAACATGAGGAGGTTGGGAGAACGTTTATTCCGAAAGCCGTTCTTAACATGGGGTGGTTGGGGGTGTTTATACTACACTCGGGCAGGTTGTTTTTATAAAGAAAAACATTTTTAAATGATTTAAAGCATTTAATGTGAAATCGGTAACATTACAAAGTTGAACTCGCAAGTTTAAATGTTTGTGGACTTATTTGTCTTTGCTTTATTCATTTATTTTTTTTTCTTCAAGATTGGCGATGATGCGAGATAGTCTCTTTTTGTTTACTCATAAAATTTGATTTTCTTAGTTAAAAAAAAAAATAAAGCATAAAAGTAACTACTTAATCAAATTACGTACTTTTGGGTATAAAACTTGTGCCCCCTCGGCGTACATATCCCCGACAACCCCACTTAGCAACAAAATCACACCTCTTCATTGTTGAGGTTTCTAAATGTCAGAAAGTTGTCTACTGTAATAGTTTTTTTTTCTCCGAATAGCTAACCTATGGAATTCCCTTCCTGCTGCCTGCTTCCTTGACTGTACTGATATGCAGAAGTATAAATGTAATAAACCAACATCTTGTTAATCTTTCCTTAGCCATGTTCCCAAACTTCTTACGCCCAAGTGGCGATATGCTGTGTTAGGGGTGAACGTGAGGGTAAAAAAAAAAAAAAAAAAAAAGAATTACATCTTCGTTTCGTGACGGGTACGTACACCACAAAGACTTTTCTGTGGTTTTGTTTAATTAGGTTGAATTCTAAATAAGGACCAACTTCTCTAATTATAGCCCTCACAATTTTAAATGTATCAGACTTCAATTAATACTATACTAATACCGCTAACAACAACAATGAGCATTTTAAAAATACATTCTAATTCATAATCTATAAATTAAAATTATTTTTCTTTCCTTTTTTGTTACAAGAGCATCAATATTTATCAAGGCCCGAAGGCCACTCGAGGATAAGAGCTAATGAATGTAAAGTGGCAGTTTAGTAATCCTTAATGGTGTAGATTGGGTAGAATTTGAATTATTTAAGGGGACGGCTCAACAAGAACTTGTTTACATTAGACTTGAAGGCTACTATGTTGTATTCAACCAAGAAACAGGACAGTGGAACAGTGTTCCACAGGCGGGCAGTTCTGGGAAAGAAGATTTGTTCATGGAATCTGCGTTTCGATTTAGGTAGAGAAAGAGGGGTGGGAATCGTTGATAGTGATTATAGCTAGTCAAGTGTTTTTTGTGAAAGTTTGACAAAGGGGAATCATAGATTGGAGCTCAGACGAGCACTTGCTATGAAAATAACGATAGAACAGAGACAGGCTCGCAGCGTCTCCTGGCGGAAAAAAATTACAGGGAAGAGAAACAAGCATCACCTACTAGGTTTCGAAGCTGGTTTTGAACTCTATCAAGGCAAGATAAAGAATGCTGAGCAACTCCTGCTCAGATGTGGCAACAGCATTCCATTTTAGGATGTACTTGGCTCTTTCTTATGCAGAAGCAGTGAGGTACCTTCTGGAGCGATAGAATGATCCAATCATTTTTCCAGTGATCTTTTTATTTAAATAATATTGTTCTTATAAATATTTTTTCTTCCTTTCAGTCTTTAGAGACAATGGATATCCCTTGTAAGGCTGCTTGTGTGGGGAGTCCATAGTTAAAAGATGGGGTGGGTGTGCAATCTCCAACCACACCTCTCATGAACCGGCATTGCTTGACTCCAATGGCAAGGAGAAGTCCAGGACAACAGGAAACAATTCCGGGATAAGCAGAGAAAGTCTGCCGATATTTCAGATGTTTTTTTCTTTTCTAGGCTGGTTGCACAACCAAAGCTTGAGAGTCTAGTCTATCCTACAATTTAATCCATAGCCGGGGTGAGGATATATGGATTAATACCTTTTCCAAGGGTATTAATGAATTAGTGTTGTATTTGCATTAATAAAATAATACTTTACTTTTTTGCGACTATCAATAACTTAGTTAGCGTAAACAAATTACTATCATTTGCTATGCTCTATGATTAAAATTTTCTGTTCAGGAATCATATTTTTTTTATTTATATGGAAATTGCTTCAGACAAGACATGAAGTCACTTGATGTAAGGAGCTAAAAAAAGATACTAATTCAAAGTCAAAAAACTTGCCAACGATACGTATTAGATAGATAGATTCCAACCCAGAAAACAGCAATTCTTCCTCCTTTCTCAGAAAACATCATTCATGGAATGTGAGGACTAAAGGACAAAATATGGAAAGCGAATTACGAGGCTGCTGAAAGTAAACCCAAGGTCCACTTTTTATTTTCTCCTTAGTCACAGGTTTTTACGAGTCAGCACTTTAATAGATATAATGCTATAATGGTGGTTTTATTTGTAAAGTGAAAAAAAAAAAAAAAAAAAAGGAAAAGGTACATACATAAAAGTCCGTATTTACTTGCCTCCCAACATCTGCTAAGGTCAGTTTTTAATGTGCAAGAAATGGAGCTCTCCAAATAGGGACAAAAAATCCCATCAATAGAAAATAAATTTCTCTCCCTCTGACCATGAACAGAACAGATACTACATTTTGAAATATTTATTTGCACAGAATATAAAATTACATTATGAACAAATTAGGCACAAGGTCAATCAAAAGTGTGGGGATAACGGGTGTTGTTGGCCATCTTTGGTCTCAAATACTTAAAATTGTCTATTCTACTCTTAACTAGAAATATCTCAGTTACCACAATACCACATTCACTCCAGGGGCTGTCCTACTTAAGATAAACCCAAACTGTTGCCACATCTGGGCAGGAGCTGCTAGAAAGAACTTATCCTACCTTGATAGAGTTCAAAATAGACTTTGTAGCCTAGTAAGGGATGCCCTTTTTTCTTCCCTGAAACCTCTTTCTCACAGAAGAGATGTAGCGAGCCTGTCTCTGCTTTATCATTATTTTCATGGCAAGTTCTTGTCTAAGTTCCAATCCATGCCCCCCCCCAACCAAACTTTCACGAGAAACACTTGTCTATCTGAAAACATTATAAATAGTTTCCCCGCTCTTTATCTGTGCCTAAACCTAAACGTAGATTCAATGAACAAAGTTTCTTCCTTAGAACTACATGCCTGTGGAACTGCCGTCCGTTTGCCTGCTTTCCAGGCACAATCACTTATCAAGACCTAGAGACCACTCGAGGATAAGGGTTAAAGAGTGTACAGTAGTCAATTGGGCAAAATAGTAATCGTTAGTAATGGAAATTCGGTAAATTTGTTAACTTAAGTTAAATGGCTCATCAAGAACTTGTTTACGTTGGACTTGAAGACAACCATATTGTAGTTAGCTGGAAAGCAGGAAAATGGAAGACAACACATAGGCCCGATTTTTTCCTCAGTCAAACATACCAGATCAGGCTGTCTGAAAATACCGGCTTCCTGACCTAAAATTCACCAAACATTGATGCATTTTTTTTTCCTTTCTCTTTGCAAAATTCAATATTGTTCTGCAAAACCAAAAACAAAAACAGCAATTTTCTACTACAAAACAACCAAACCAAATCAAACCAAATCAAACCAAACCAAATCAAACCAAACCAAATCAAACCAAATCAAACCAAACTAAACCAAATCAAACCAAATCAAACCAAACCAAATCAAACCAAATCAAACCAAGCCAAACCATTAAATAACCCAAAAAGGCTTGATATGCCATAAAACAAAACAACCAAACCAAACACCATGAATAAATATTTAACAATATAAAGAACTTGAAGTATAAAAAACTTTTACAAAAATTGGATTCGGTATGAAATAATCAGAAAAGGCTTGATGTGCCATAAAACAAAAAGCAATCACACGAAACGAAACCAAACGCAATCAAACAGTCTTATACAAAGGTAACATCTATATAATGCTCACCTTTCCTCAACCCCTGATGGACTTGGGAGAGATAAATTCAATTCTGAAAACATGCACGTACAATTATAAGCATACACACTCTAACAAAGAGAGAACTTGAATGTCTGCTATGAGGTGTCTTCAATAAGTTTCCAGGTTTTTTTGTATGGGCACATTTATTGATAATACACACATGAAACTCTAGTACCCTTCAAAGTAATCTCCTCCAGCTGCAATGCACTTGGTGTACCGTTCCAACAACTTCTGGAAGGTCCCATGAAAGTCCTCTTGTGTGAGCGTGTCAGCGACCCTCATTACAGTCTCTTTCATCTCTCCAATTGTCTCATAACGACAGCCTCTAAGGTTTTCCTTGAGCTTAGGGAATAACCAAAAGTCACAGGGAGCAAGATCTGAACTATAGGGAGGGTGAGGAACTGCCTTGATATCATCTTGGTCGAATAGTCTGTAATAAGGATGGAACACCTTTGAGACAAACTTCATGCAAATTTTCCGCATCTTCAGTTCCTCGCAAATAATTGTGAGTACAGTTCCGACACTGATATCAAACTGTGCACTTAATGTAGCTATAGACATATGATGGCCCTTATTCATGAAATTCTTTATTTGGCCAATCAACTCTGGTGTTCTGACTTCCTTACTCCTCCAATACCTCTTATCATCTCTCACAGATTCCCTGCCTTCCTTGAATCTCTTATGCCACTCAAAATCTGATGTACAATTCATGCAAGATGGTCCAAAAGCAGTCTAAAGCATTCCATACGTTATTGTGACATTTTTTTCCAAGTTTAAAACAGAATTTTATTGCATATCGTTCTTCTAAAGTGTCCTCATGTTCAGATTGCATTTTTGAAATTAACCAGCTGTGACAACCAGGCTTTAGTAGGGTGTATTCCAATTCCTGTTGTAGCTGTTTATTTGAACCTGAAATCATAAAAATTAATCAGTCATCTCATAAGATATATAGCAATAACATACTGAATTTTGAAGAGTTCATAACAATTTTCAATGCCTGTATAGAAAGAGTTTGGAAACTTATTGAAAGCAAATCGTAGACCCTCTTTAGTGAACTTGTGTTTTGAGACTTAATATTTTGTGTTTATCATATAACATTTCTCCTGACACTCGTGTCTCACTTAAAACTGTTTACCTAAAACCGGCTTTCACAAAAGTGATCTCTTAAGAAAAAAAAAAGAAGAGTTTACTAACAAAGTACCATATGACTAAAAAAAAAAAAAGAAAAAAAAAGAAGCTTAAACAACCTGTTTCTTTCAAAATAAACCCAATTACTCAGCAATTGTCATAGTTTTTGGTGACTTTAATCTCTGAACAGGAAAAAATCTTCAGATTTTTAAAACTTTAAATACTTTTACAAAAAAGATAACAAGAAATATCATCTGATCCTTAAAAATTGTTTAATTTTTCCAAATTTATTTATTTGTTATCAAGCCACTACTTATCAATGCTAAAAACTACTCGAGGATAAGGGTCAATGAGATGGATGAATTGTCAGTTGAATGATGAAGAATATTATGAGAGGATTGAAAATGATGAATGAAATGAACAAAAATTAAAGATGGTTTATGATAAGTTTTTTGTTGAAATGGGATTTGAAGATGGCCATGTTGTAGCTTATAGAGAATCAGTTCTGTGGTAATGTGTTTTATGTATGGAAAGTTTGCTTAAATTTCTTTTAAAAAATCGCTTTTTCTAACTAGGAACCTCTTAGACTAGCTAGATTTTCAGTTTGACTTTAACAGTGCCATCCGCTTAAGAAATCGATAAAAAGAAGTTTCAACATTTCTCTACGTGTGTCAGAATAATTATATCTATTTACAAATAAATATTAACCTATTTATTTCTTAACTTTGTTTGGCTATCACAAAAGGAGACATGATAATTTGTTAGAAAAAGCATTTAGTATTTTGTCTTTATGCAATGCCACAAGGGGTTTTTGACATTCAAATCAATAAGGATAATTAAAAAACAAAATAAACTGCATGATATAATTTGAAATATTTAATTGATTTTAAGGCAAAATTATGGTAAAAATACTTATACTTACGTGAATTTTGGACTATGCCAGTGAATGTTTGAAATATGCCTATGCCTGTGAATCAATTCTCTTTTTCACAATTGAATGTTGGTTAAAACCAAAAAACATCGTCATTCTTTCTGTTCTCCTTCCCAGTCTATCTTTACTTTCTTTTCCTCCATTGGTCAAAGACAACAAAAGAAAGAAAGTGAAAATGACAAATTATGAGTTCTTTTCCTTTTCTTTTTTTTATTGGTTACAATCGAAACAATTATATTTATATTGTAGTTGTAGCTAGTCGAGTGGTTTTTTTTGTAAAAGTTTGGCAAGGGCGAACCATAGATTGGAGTTCAGTATATTTAGTCTCTGGATAAGTTCATTACCGACACCTTGCTGCCCAAATCCCTACATAGTACCCCAGTAGTTGTTGCCCCTGATAGTAGCCCCCTACACCAAAGTGGCAATTTGCCTTGTTTGGGGTGAAAATGTAATAAAAAAAAAAAATATATCAAATTAGTATTTGCTGATTTGGCTAGCAGTAGAGGAGTTCTGACTAAGGGTAACTATTCTCCACTTTCCTTTATTTATGAATTATAAAAAATAAAATATTGAGCAGGATTAAATATGAAAATCAATGACATCGATTGAAAATAAATTTTTTTATGTCAACATCATGAATCAATACCTGTAAATCATTTAATAAAACAGATTTATGCATGCAACATTTCTTTAGAACGCTATTAAAAACAAAGAGCTTGGGTTGGGGGTGAACTGTCTTTACTCTATATATAAGAATATGGGGCTAAATAGTAACACCCAGCACCCTTATTTCCATAAAGTTTATAGATTCCAGATAAGGCAAAACAATCTGCATGATTGTTAAGGGGTGAGCTGATCTACCTATTTCAAGAATAATGAACTTATCCAGAGACTAAATATACGGAACTCCAATCTATGGTTCGCCCTTGCCAAACTTTTACAAAAAAAAAACACTCGACTAGCTACAACCACAATAAACGATCTCCCTCACTCTCTATCTGTGCCTAAATCTAAATGCAGATTCCATGAATAAAGCTTCTTTCCTAGAACTGCCTGTCTGTAGAACACTGTTCCGCTGTCCTGCTTCCCAGTTGGATACAACACAGTAGCCTTCCAATCCTATGTAAACAAGTTCTTGTTGAGCCGACCCCATAAATAATCAAATTCTACCCAATTTACACCATTAACGATTACTACACTACCATCTTACATTCATCTACCCTTATCCTCGAGTGGACTTTGGGCTTTGATAAGTGATGACTCCCAAATAAAATAAAAAAGAAGCTACATCTAAACATCAGTCTAATGATTCATGGCAGTTATGGCCCCAGAATCATGACGTGTACTTCTGAAACATAATATTTACTAATAAAATTTATGTTTTGATTATTACTTGTATGTAAGGCTACAACAGTTTATATATATAAATTCGTATTCCTGTTTGTTTGTTTGTTTGTATGTTTGTTCACAATTTCATTAATATATACAAAAGGTTCATTACTTGCCTAATTAATTTTCATACTGAAAACTTACTTGCACAAACTTTATTTCATTTATTTCTATATGTAAAGTATGATTCTTGCAAAATATACTTCATTTGCATATTACATTAAGGAAAATCGATTTTATGAAATAGCTGTATGTTAGTTACCGTTTATAGCAAGAGAATTGTTTTAAGTGTTTTAAGATTGTTATTTACAGTAGATTTATATTGATAATATATTTAATTTAATTTATTTTTGAATTATTATTAGTGACATTGATTTTTTTAGAAACCAGTTTTGAGTTATTTCCCCTGGGCACCACATTTCCCTTTGAAATCTCTTTAAATTGGCAAATTACATTTAATACATATTAGAAAGTGCCGTTATGAAAAAAAAAAAAAAAAAGGCAGCAAAGTGTTTTTATGCAAAAAAAATGAGCAACAAAAAGTGCTCAATATTCAGAGAATAGCTTCTTGTCTTTGTATCCCTTCTGCTGAAATATCTGGTGAAGAGGGTCACATACTTCTTCTTTTTTTGGGTGATTAAATTTTCATGTTTTTATCCATTCTTTTGGTTTTTAAACTGTTGTGGGGTTATCAATGTTGCCAACGATGAAAGTGATCAATATCCTTAGTATAGCAGGTTTGTTCCAAACAGAACTTCATGTTGACCCGGGCAACGTCGGGTATCCATGCTAGTAATATTATAATTTTAAAAGTTTTTTTTTAATTTGGGAACAGAATTTGAGTAAAATACTTTTTAATAAAGTATTTATGCCTGAATGAGGGTCAGATCTATGTCTCCAAGAATGGCGTGCTAATCAATTCAGCCTTCAAATCAATGCTCTCTCTCTCTCTCTCTCTCTCTCTCTCTCTCTCTCTCTCTCTCTCTCTCTCTCTCTATCTATCTCTTATTCTCCCCCCCCCTCTCTCTCTCTCTCAATTGAATGTTGGTTAAAAACACAAAGCACTTTCCTTTTACCTTCACTCCGTCAGCCAAAGGCAACAAAAGAAAGCGAAATTCGCTCTTTTTCACCAGGGAAGATTGAATTAACAACGCAGTCAAATATTTGCCTTATATGATTGATAAAGCAGACTTTTTTTATTTAGCTTGTAGTAAAACAGAGTTATTGATCACAGAATCATGGGGCAGGAGGGAACAAAGTCCCTAGTCAGAACAAATAATTTTTTAAAGAAATTTAAGCGAGTTACATTTTCTAGTGTCAACAACATAATGATAAAAAGGAAGAAATTTCTAGTTAGAATCAAATATCGATTTGTCTCCTTGCACACACTTTTGCCATGATCATCTCAGACCATCCGGCCTTGTCTAAAATGATTTCCATAAAAAAAAGGCCCAAACATAAAACGAAGTAAATGGAAACTTAGATTAGTATTTTTTTTTTTAGCTGCTTACATCAAGTGGCTTCATGCCTTGTCTGGAGTGATTTCTAAAAGACACAGACATGAAAATAAGTAAATTTTGGAGCTCAGTCGAGCACTTTCTATGAAAATAACTATGAAATACAGAAAGATCAGCAACATCTCCTGTGGGAAAAGAAAAGATCAGCCCCTGCTAGATTTCAAAGTCGGTTTTATACTTTGTCAAGGCTGAAAAGAGTGGCAACAGTACTCTATCTTTGCATTTATCTGACTCTCATAGAGGTTGAAGATGGCGTCAGGAATGAAAAATGGCGCTTCTTCGTTATAATAGTGACATTTGAAAATAAAAATATTGAACTTCAAGTAAAACCATTGGTATCTACTTAATTTCCATGTCACAGTAATGAACATATACAAAAATTACAAAAAAACATGAGGTAGAAAATTAATTATTAATAAAAATAGTTTTTGAAGACAATTAGCGAAAGTTGAGTTTTGCTCAAAAAGAAACCGGAGAGGTCACATCTTAACAAGGGAGGTAATTATTTTCTGAAAACTTTGAAAATCTTAGCAAAACTTAACTTTCACTAATTGTCTTTGAAAACTATTTTCATTAGTAATTAATTTCATACCATATCGTTTTTCATAATTTTTGGATATGTTCATTACAGCGACATGACAGTTAAGTAGATACAATTAATTTTGCTTGAAGTTCAATATTTCGATTTTCAAATTTCGCTATAATAACAAAGAAGCGATGAAATACTTTCTGGATCAGTAGAATGATCCAATAATTTTTCAACAACCATAACTAGTCTTTTTATAATTCCGCTTATGTCTTCATCAGACATATGTTATGCTTTAACAAGATGTGAACACAAATCTCAAAACAATTGTTTTTTCTAGGATTGGAATCATCAATTACTAAGGCCAAGAGCCACTCAAGGATGAAGGCTAATGAGATGAGAATAATTGCCAGCCGAAAGATAAGGAACACTATATGTACCATAATTCACGACGATGTTTCTTAGACAGCAGTAGCTCCAGTGAAATAGAGAGAGGAGGAGTAAGAGATAGCAGGACTGGTGACGTCATGTGGAGATAGCAGCAGCAGCAGCAGCAGGAGAAGACGCGGAGAGAGTGGAGGAGAAAAGATGCGACGGCATAAACAGCAGGAAATGACAGCAGACGACAACAAATTTCTGCTAGCTGGTCAAAACTCTGTGAAAATTGGTTATGTAAAAGGGGACGCCCGGACAGGAAATAAAAGTGTCTCTCAAAAATAAAAAAAGTGAGTTAAAATATTTGTTTTATTTGTTTGGTACTTCGATAAGGTCGACAGACAAGAGAAAGAAGGGAATAGAAACACCCCTCCATAACATTACATATGTGAGTACTAACATCAATCGATGTTTGATTACATTTGAGGTGCTTCATGACAAGAATTTGTTGACATTAGATTTGAAGATGACTAATGAGCAGGGAAGCTGTTCCATGGCAACGTGTTCCATAAGAGGAGCCTTTGCAAAGCTATTTATATGTTTATAGAAATTCAGGATTACATCTCCTACTGATGAGACGATTAAAGAAGGTCCAACAGTGTTTGTTTTATTGCCATTTAGTGATATAATCCAAACGTGCACCTTTGCATTGCAAGCGCACTTGGATGCAATTGATTTGAGTTGTCATGGGTCTCTTCAGTTCAAGAATAGTTTGGGATTGTTTTGATAGTTGTTATCTGAGACAACCCCCACAGATAAAATTTAAGAGGTTGTGGTCCGGTGAGTGTGAAGCCCATTCATCTCCTACTGATGAGACGGTTACCAAAGTGTTTCTGCGTATCACTGAATGAAGATAAAAGTATTTTGTAAAAGAATTGGATAGAATTGAACAGCTGGATGTGTTTGTCAAGTCACTAAGTGTAGCCACGATGAAGAAGGAACATCAGCATCTTTTAAAATCTTCTGCTCATCATCTTTTGTTGCGATTCATATATGTACGTTTCACTGATGCTGTAAACACATTTCTTAAATATCTGCATCATTTTTTTTTTCTTTTAATTAAATTTTCAACATCTGGGCAGGAGCTGCTAAAAACAGCCTATCCTGCCTTGACAGAGTACAAAATAGACTTTATGGCTTAGTGAGGGATGCTCTTTTCTGTTCCCTGCAACCTCTCTCCCACAAAAGAGATGTTGCGAGACTGTCTTTGTTTTATCGTTATTTCCATGGCAAGTGCTCGTCTGAGCTCCAATCTCTGCCCCCTCTCGCCAATCTTTCATGAAAAACACCCGTCTAGCTGAAACCACTGTCAATAATTTTCCCCATTCTTTATCTGTGCCTAAATTAAAACGTAGATTCCATGAACAAAGCTGCTTTCTTAGAAGTGCACGCCTGTGGAACTCACTGCCGCTTGCCTGTTTCCCTCCTGACTTCAACTTGGATGTGTTCAAGTCCAACATAAACAAATTCCTGATGCACCGCCCCCTTAAGTAAGACACTTTATCAGATCTCCAATGCTAACGATTACTACGATATTATCCTATTGGTTACTGTACATGTAATAACCCTTATCCTCGAATGGCTTCCGGGCCTTGATAAGTGGTGACTACCACGTAAAAAAAAAAAGGGATGTAAAAATAAGAAAAAAAATGAATAATTAGTTTAAAAAAAAAAAAAACTAAAAATAGATACGAGGCAAATGGAAGAAAGAAGGAAAATATTATGCAAATTGTGTCGATAAACATTTGTCCAAATTACACAACGTCTCTGAGTCATTTCAATTGGTGCATTATCGTAATCATAAAATAGAAAAAAAGGGTTCTTGGCCAGGATCAAAGTGTAATATCTGTAGTATCTGTTCTGATGCTGCTGCACTTCACTCTTTTGGTCTCGGTTAGTGGAAAAGAAATCCTTCGTGATTGATACATTTTTTATTTTTGCTACTAACCAGAGTGCCCCCTTTTTGGGGAGCTGCCCCCCCCCCCATTAAAAACCGACCTTGCGTCTAACTCTGCCCTCGTGGGGAAGTAAGTAAACAACAACAACAACAACAAAAAATCATAAAATGTGGATAACTCACAATAAAATGTTCATAGCAACGAAAATTAGCAAGACTGGTTGACGCAAACGACAAGCAATAAAAAGTTTGTGTTCTTTGCACACAACGTTTTCAGATTTTTAGTTAATTTTACATTTTATAAGTTCAACACAAAACGGCTAATAAAAAAAAAAAAAAAAAAAAAAAACTCTGGGACAGGAAGGACAAATTTGCGACCTGATGATCAACTTGATGAAAAAAAAAACACAATTTAACATTTTCATAAACAATAAAATATTCAACGATGTTAAAGGAAAGGTGTGCATGGGAAGCACGTGCGTTTTACAACAACGCGCATTGTGAGTTATCGCCGGTGAGCGATCAAAAAACGTAATCTATATAAATAAAACAGTAGATGTATGTATGTATGTCTGTCTGTATGAAAATATTTAACCGATAAACTCTTAAACTACTGGTCACATAACACTGAAATTGATAAGAAATAGTAATCATACACCTAGGATGGTTTATAGCAATTAAAATATTTTGTTTGGATGGATATATAATGCGTACAAAAATATTTCAGCAAGTTGAAATACTAAATGTTCATTTCAACTTGTCGACATATTTTTATTACTTTTGCGCATACGCAAATTCAATCGAAGCTTCAAGTGGTTTAATTTTAAATCTTTCTTATCTGTCAATAGCTCAAACAGTTGGGAATGCGACTGGAGGACTAAACGTTTTGGTTTCAATTCTAGGTGATGGCACTTAAGTCATTTTTAAAAAAAAAACTTTTGAAATCAGTACTATATATTAGGTATGCTATAATATTCAATAGAGAATTGGCTCTGTAATAATAAATACTAAAACTGCATGGATTAAAGTATATTTAAGCGCCTTTTATGACTGGGCAACGCCGGGTGCCCCCTGCAAGTCAATTAATAAAAGTCTCTTTGTTTTAAATGTGTGCATCGCTACATTTTTGATTGCCGTTCTTTCCATGTGGCCGTTTCTTGCATCATCTAGTGATTATTTAACTCAGGCGAATAACTCATACATGAAAACATAAGGAGACTTATTTGGAGTTTTAAAGGCTTTATTGGGGAGAGAGATTTGCTCAGAAGGGGAGAGATCAAGATTAACTCTTTATAAAAGAAATGCTACAATTAATTTTTTTTATTTCATTTTTTTACTTACTTAAAAATGGTTCGGCAAATGGATAGTCGCGAGCAGATTCACTTAGATTCCTACATTGTGAGTATGCTTGGATTGGCTGCTTCCTCACCGCAAACTGTCACGAAAATCCAAGTTGAACACGTAATGCAATTTCCATCTAACAAAATGACAACTTTTTTTTTTTTTACACAGTGATCACCACTTATCAAGGCTCGGAAGCCACTCAGGGATAAGGGTTAATCTACTCCTGGTGTGTTTTATCTAAAGAGCTGACGGTAGAATCTTTACATCAATCATGCCAGGTGCACTGAGTTCATCTGTGTTCATCGCCAGGCCGTTGCAACATGTACTTAATGTAACATTTCTGAAATTAATACTAGTTAACATAATCTCTATCCACCAGTACAGGGTCCCAATGTACAACACACAAGACGAGTACTTGATGTAAATCGATTAAGTTTCTTTTTTTTGTGTGTGTGTATGCGTATGTGTGTGTGCATATGTATGTGTGCATATGTGTGTATGTATATTTGTGTGCGTGTGTATGCGTACATATGTGTGTATGTGTATGTATATTTGTGTGCGTGTGTATGGTGAGCTTTCATGTTCCTGTTGACAGTTGGGAGTCTCTAGCACATGCTCGCAAGCAGTGGAGGACACTGATATACAGGAGCGCAGAACACTTTAAAGCAGTCAAGATAGACCGAGTGAAGCTCAAGAGAGCATGTAGGAAATGCCAAGATCTTTGGATCTGTGAGGTGTGTGACCGGGCTCTGTTGTCCAAGGCAGGTCTTGTTAATCACATAAAAGCGAACGATGATACGGGTTCCATTGCTGTTAGTTTCATCTAAACCAATGATCGTCTTCAGTGTCCTGTCCGCTTGAGGGTGTGCAAGTCGCTGGCAGGGCTGAAAAAGTCATCTTCAGGCATATGGACTTTCAGTGACCAAGGGAGTGGCACTCGTCTGACAAGACGTCGCAATCATCATGTGTGTGTATGCATGCGTATATGTGTATGTGTATGTATGTGTGTGTGTGTGTGTGTGTGTGTGTGTGTGTGATGCCAACATGTAGTATAGAAAAACCTAAAGTTGTCTGTTACATCGATCTCTAACAAATTTGGTCTTGTCCCAATTTACTCTTGCCAAGTTTCAACTTCAGTCTCTCCCATCTCTTTCAGGGGACCTCCAAGCTGCCAACTGTCCAACTGGACACTTTCCTCAACTGTGGCAAACTCAAGGCTGTCCGTAAACTGTTCCTAAGTGGTGTAAAGTATCGCAAAACTCATTGCTACTCCTAAAACTGTCCATAAACTAACTCTAAATATATCATCCTCTATTGTCCGATACTTTGTTCCAGTCACTGCCATACCTTGATTAACAAACCTATTTGAGCTTTCTTTTGTGTGTCTTAGTGAACAACTACTTCTCCATTGTGTTTCTACTATCTATAACTTTTGTTCTGCAGATCAACTTATTTCCTCTTTTTTAGTACAGTTTTTTCCCCTTCTTTTTTCTAATAGTTGGAGGGGAAGAACATACTATTGAGTATCACATATCGACGACTTAGAAGTTAAGACTATACAACAGATTGATAATTCTTATTGCTATGTTTACACTAATAAGTACTAGATTCTCATAAGAAACAAGGTAAGCAATACCAGCAAGCGAATCTGTAACGTTACATACAAACAAGAGAAAAGAAATAAATAAAAATCTGGTTCGGCATTTTTTTCTTTTTAACCAAAGATTTTATTAGCGTAACTTTCCCTGTTTCGACACTAAAGTCCATCTCATCCGGTGTACACCTTTCTTTTTCTTCTTCCGACGGCACCACTCCAAAAATCTTTCACTACCACATGTTTATTTTACCCGGTGCCTTTCTCCTTCCTCCGGACGCATTCCGGTCACAGCTGGCCCATGTTCATCCTCGATTTTACACATCCATTTTATTTGCTTCTGTCCCGAGCACGTGGTGTGTTTTCCTTTCCCTTTTTCCCACGCACACTTCTTAATTGGCATATCTACTTTTTTTCAGTTACTGCTGTGCTAATCTCTGCCAGCTATCTTTTGCTGCTGCTGATATTTTCTAATGCGCTCATATGCACTATATTACAAATTAAAAACCGTTACTGTGTTGATTCATAAGAATCTATTTTTTAAAAATAACAAAAAAAAAAAAAAAATGATGCTCTTGTGGAGTACGTGGTACTAGATAGGACAGGTATCCATGGAAGCATCTGTATATGGGCTTCCACTAAACACCCTTTGATTTCCCAGAATGCACTCGTCCAAGAGCCATATAAAAACAACACCCAAGTCATTCGGCAATGACTTGCAGGTTGCTCTTGCATCATGTCGGCATTAGTAATTATCAATGTTACTGTTCAAGCTTGTGTTTAATCTTGGCATGATTAATCAATATCTAAAAAATCAGAACATTTTTGGGTATTGGAATCGGAAAAATTGTGTCTATTTTCTGATGTCAAAAACGATTCTTTTAATTGTTTTTTTTTTTTTTTTTTGAACTTAGTTTCACATTGCTGGTACTAATGATAACATCATAAAAGATTCATTAGTGTTTAAACTACTAGTAAAACTAAAATCTATAGATCAACCCCCACAAACATTTTTTTATGCTTGCTAGAAATATATGCACATACTGCTTTGGTTTTTATGGTAATCTGAAAAAAAAAAAATTTAAAAAAAAAACACTATGTTCAGAAATTAAAAAAAAATATCAGAATCGGTGTTTGTATCAGAATCAGAAATTTAGAACAGGTAATTAAGTAATCTGAATAACTTTGGTGCTTGTTTGCATGAATGATCATTTAAACGAACTCATTTCAGGTGAAAACATTATTACGTACTTACATGTCACGGCGAAATTAGTATAAATTCCAAAAATTACGAAAAATGATCCAAATGCGCTAGATGTATTTTTAACAAAAAGTCAGCCACAATTATGTTCTTAAATGTGTCGGTTAAAAAATGGCGGACTCTTAATTTGTCATTGTAAGTCAAGGGTTATCTCCCTTGTTTGGTTCCACATTAAAACATACAAAACTCGATAATTCTATTTTTACTTGTAATTATTTTTTTATTGGATCATTTTTCACAATTTTTGGAATTCGTGCTAATTCCGACACGACAGGTGAATATGTAATAATGTTTTCACCTGAAATGTGTTGCTTTAAAAGAATACCAATGTAAACAAACACCAACATTTTTAACAAGAAAGAGTCATTTTATAATGTAAGTTTAGCATAAAATGGTTCTGTCAAGTTTTATGAGGATTTGTTGTACCTTTTTTTGAAATTATGTTAATGCGTTTTAGGAGTTTTGGTACTTGTACAGTTTGATCAACACATTAAAAAACGAAAATATGGAAAAAGAAGTTATATTCTACATATCCGTTATGGAATGAAGTTTTCCGAAAAAAAATTTCATTTAAATTATGAGACCGATCAAAAGGTAGCCATATTTCGATTTTTAGGAAGAAAAGTTATGACTTAACATGGGGAGGGGGTGTCGGCGCTTTAGATCGAGTTATCTCCCTGTGATGTGTTCTAAAAATCCAAACATGGTTACCTTGAGTGCACTGTCATAAAAATGTGTTTTTCTGCTGCAAAAAACAAAACTGATCGATCAAATTAAGTGAATTTTTTTTCGGAGAACTTCAGTCCAAAACGGATGCGTACAATATAACTTTTTGTTCGATATTTTCATTTTTTAATGTCTTGATTAAACTGTACAAGTACCAGAGTTTTCCCTCAGGACACCAAAATCAACAGAGATTAGACCATTCCTATAATGACCTGTTCGCTGTGGATTGCAGTGCAATGTTGGATCTTTGCAGTTCTAGGAGGTCTGCCCTTCCAGGCTTTGCCTTCTCTCTTTGAGAAGGGGTTAGTTTATTGCTAATCGCCTGAGGCGCCTCTGCTGGGGTATGCTGCACAAGCCTTCTTTACTGGGTCAGTGCTTTTCCTCTGGAGCACTGACTTTTCAATCCCACTTTCTGACTCTGGTGTCACATTTCTCGTAGTGGGAGAGAAATAAATACAGAGTCTTCACTTATCAAGGCTAAAATCCATTTAAGGGTTGTAAATAATATGGATAGATTATCAATTGAATGATGATGAATATCATGAGAGGATTGAAAATAATGACTGGAATAAATAAAATTTGATGAATTATGAGGATGGTTTTTGACATTGGCTGTGAAAATGATCATGTTGTAGCCCTCAGGGAAGCCATCTTGTTATATGATAAATTAGCAGTTTAGGTTTATTTAATACAGAAATGCAGTTCCGCTAGAATAAAATCCACTGTATACAATAAATTGAATACACATTGCTATTTTTTGTTAACTATCAATGTTTCTTGTCTTTATTTTATTTTACACTAACGAGGGATGCTCGGTCTTGCCGGACCATAAAATACGTTCAAATATATTTTAATTCATTCAGATTTTGTATTTATTATTACAGAATTCTCTGTTGAATATATATATATATATATATATATATATATATATATATATATATATATATATACATATATATATATGTATATATATATACACATATATATATATATATGTATATATATATATACACATATATATATACATATATATATACATATATATATATATATATATATGTATATATATATATATATAGAGAGAGAGAGAGATAGATAGATAGAGAGAGAGAGAGAGAGAGAGAGAGAGAGAGAGAGAGAGAGAGAGAGAGAGAGACCATTGTTTTAAAAAGTAAAAAAAAATGACTTGGTTGCCATCAACATTAAGTGCTCCAGGTGCCATTCCCTACCATTTGAGTTATCAACAGATAGATAAAAAAAAAAGATTTAAAATTAAACCACTTCAGGCTATGAATGAATTTGCACATGCATAAAACTAATAGAAATATGTCGGCAAGTTGAAATGAACATTTCGCATTTAAACTTATTTCTGTACACGTTATTAATCCATCCAAACAAAGATTTTTCTCTTTATAGACCATACTTGGTGTATGATTACTAGGCCTGTGACAACAGAATATTCTGTTCATTTTTATATAAAAACATGTAAGATATTTACGGATATGTACTCAAGAGTCAAAACAATGAAAAGAATATGCTGTTGTCATAGCCCTAATGATTACTGTTTCCTGTTAATTTCAGTGTTATGTGACCAGTAGTTGAAAAGTTTATCGGTTAAATATTCACAAACACACAGACACTCACACATGCATCCATCTACTGTTTTATTTAATAAGCCCCCTCCCCCACTTATAAAACATTCATGGTAAACACTCGCCTAGCTACAACCACTGCCAATAAGTTCTCTTGCTCTATCTATACCTAAAGCTAAACGATAATTCCATGAGCAAAGCTTCTTTCCTTTGCCCATCTGTGGAACACAATACCATGGGGCTGCTTCCCAGCTGACTATAACATAGTCGTTTTTTAAGTCCAACATAAACAAGTTCTTATTGATCCGTCCTCTTAAATAAGTAATTTCTAGTGTTGGGACAATTAATCGAAATTTGAATCGGAAAAATCAGAAATTTTATAGGTATCGGAATCAGTATTGGAATCGGAAAATTTTGTGCCTATTTTCCGATGCCAAAAACGATTTTTTTAATTGTCTTTTTATATGATTTTGTTTAAAAGCAAAATCTTCCACCGCTGGTAGTAATAATAAAATAATAAATATTTATTGATTTTTAAACTACCACTAAAACTAAAATCGATAGATCACCCCCCCCCCCCCATACATGAGTATTTTTACATTTGAGAAAATATTTGCACATTTAACGTATGTTTTTATGTTAATTGTAAAAAGCATCAACTCTATAGTTGATATTTTTACCTTATTCTTAAGAGATGCATAAAGAATCGAAATCAGTAATTGTATCAGAATTGGGAATTTAGTAAAGAATCAGTAATTATATCGGAATCGGGAAAACTATTCGAATCATTATTAATTTCCACCCAATTTCCACCATTACCTCTATCACAGTGTTTACTCAGTAACCCTTATCCTCGGGTGGCTTTCGGTCTTGATAAGCCGTTATTCCCTTGTTAAAAAAAAAATAGCAAACCAAAAACGTGTTCCATTCTTTTAAATTTGCACCTTTTTATTTGCATCTTTTTTTTTTTTTTCTACTTAATACCAAGAATTGCACATTTTGAAGCAGAATTCTTATTTCATCACCAAATTTAGCAATTCTTTCGCACCTGAAAATGATTGACAATCACGCCAGGTAAATAAGAGAGAGTAGAGGCGAAACTTTCAGAGTATTTGTAACTAGAGAGATAAACCCCACCCCCATGATAACATTGCCATCACCATCACCACTACTGCGCCACATCGGAAATATCAGTTTGCAAACATCCAACCTTCAGTGAAATATGATTAGCTTCAACTTTTAAACTTTGAGTCAGCAGTGTATCAAATGACGTCATCAACAGGTTTTGCTTCTAGAAGGATTCGTGTATATAATTATCTTTTGATAAATATGTATATGAAAAATAAATAAATAAATAAATAAAATTACACACGCACCCTCATATAAATATTTATAGATAGATAAAGCGAAATGTTTATATAATTAGAATAATATAACAATTATGATATAAGCGCACAACTACAACAACATAGATTAAAGATAGGTATGACGTGGCTGAGGAGGTCAAAAAGGTAGATTACTAAATGGACAATTCCGACACACACACACACACACACACACACACACACACACACACACACACACACACACACACACACACAAAGTCTTTTTTCAGTCTCAAGAGATAATGGATACCCACTGTCAGGTGTCATCACTATTCAGTGTAATGTCTCTTTTACCCGCTGACATATGTTGGACGGCTTTTAAAAATTGCCTTTCAAGCTTATTTCTGACCAGGTCTTAATGTATCCCTCTTTCTCTAAAGTCCATCTCTATCACTTCCTCCCATGGTTTCTTTGGCCTTCCCCTGAGAACTGAAGCTGTTACTTCAACTGTTCTACTTCTACTAGCCCAAGAACTTCTATCGATTATTTCAGTGTGACCATACCATTAAAGTCTCCTGTTCTGTACACATTTCCTTACACTGTTCTTTATCAGGATCCCTTTATGCCAGACTTTGTCAAAGGCTTTAGATATATCTTCCTTATCCAGTGCATGATATATGCGGTCAGAGATGACCGTTAATATCTACATTAAAACGGGAATGCCTAAATCCATATGGTCGGTCAAAGAGAAGATTAATTTTTACAAGTGCTTGATTGATCACGACTCAAGATTTTAGCGGAGATGGGGAGGAGACTGATTGGGCGATAATTGAGCGGGTCAGTTGTTTCACCAGAATTCTTGTACACTGGTACTACAAAGCAATTTTCCCGCTAGTAAACAGATACAGAAGTAAATAATCACCCCACAAAAATAATTTGTACATGTTTAAAATTGCTGCTTCCGTTGCCAATGGCCCAAGATCTGAGCTACACAAAGCAATAGTAAAGTTTGAAACGTCAATGTTTTATACATTGGTATTTTCGGGCTTCATATATATATATATATATATATATATATATATATATATATATATATATATATATGTATATATATATATATATATATATATATATATATATAACTACTTCATTTACTCACATAAAATTAATATACGAAAGTATAGATTTATGCGTAAACTTTAAGTATTTACTTCAAAAGTGCTCAATACGTAGGTAGAGCTAGTTAGTAATTTATAAAATATATATGGCGATTAAGCTACACTGAATATTCTGTGTTTCATCCACCATATCCACAGAATTCGCGCATAAGCCTGACGAATCCTATAGTGGATGAAACGCAGAATATTCAGTGTAGCTTAATCGCCATATATATTTTGTAAATTACTATATATATATATATATATATATATATGTATATATAAAAAATAAAAATTACAATTAAATTTACCAAAATAATCCAAGATGGTAAAATTAAAGTATATTATAAATATTAAAGAATTAATATTTATAAAATTATCTCAGCCAGATGTAAAAGCTTGATAAAACCAAATAGGAAATAGAGCTTATAATATGAGCAAATAGTTAATAAAATGTTAAAAAACACTTTGAAATGAGTTAAAAACATATTTAATTTGAAAAGGAAACACTAGATAAATGGATAGTCCTTAATCCGCGGAGTTTCGAAGAAATACTTTCCTTCTCATCAGAGGGTAGGAATTAGCAAAATGCGGGATCGGATTTTGCATGCAGAAGTATTTGATGAAACAACAAGTAAGTCAAAGATCTTACATGAAAACAAAAAAAGTGAAGCAGAGGGAATATAGTGAAGAAAAAGGTGATTATACATTAATGGATAGTCTGGTGGAAAATAAAATGAGAAGGAAAGTATTTCTTCGAAACTCCGCGGATTAAGGACTATCCATTTATCTAGTGTTTTCTTTTCAGATTAAATATGTTTTTAACTCATTTCAAAGTGTTTTTTAACATATTTTATTAACTATTTGCTCATATATATATATATATATATATATATATATATATATATATATATATATATATATGAATGTCGTAATGGAAAAATAAAAAAGGCATATGCAGCTCCTCTTCCAATTTACGGATTTTAATCATGTCAAATCACACTTCATTTCCTTTTGACGGATTGATTGTTGCTATTTCTTCCGACGATTTAAGGGCATAATAGATTCACTGATTGATATAATAATTAAATGATTGATTTTGTGCTACGAAACAGATACTGTCAAGAATTGTAAGTGTCAACTGAATTAAAGAAATAAATTATAAGATGGTCAACATCATGAATTTTGGAATATAACTTTTTGTTATATATTCTCTATATTGCTCTGTAATTATATTGAGCTTCTTAAATAAGGATTGGTATATATTATAAGAAAATATATTTTTACAGAAACATATATATATATATATATATATAAATATATATAAATATATATATATATTCTTGTGTGCAAGCCGTGTTTGCTCAGTTGGTAGAGTGCTTGCCTTGCATGCAAGAGGCTCGGGTTTCGAATCCTGCGTTTGGATGTGTCTAACTGATGAGCCCAAATAAGGGCGAAACTTGAGTCTTGGACTTCCGGTTTGTTGACTGTCATGGCTCTTGTGGACTGCGACGTTGTTTGGCTGTGGAATTGAGTATATATATATATATATATATATATATATATATATATAATTATTTACTATAATAATTATTAAATACCTACAGACACTAGTGTTTTATTCTTTTGGGAATCATTAGTGCATGGTGTCACGATTAACAGATTAATAGATTCGAACCTGGCGACAGAAGCCATATCTGGCTTCATTAGTAAGGACCTAATCCTACAAGAAATACTGTTGAATTTTAAACATTTGTTTTTTAATATCTCTGCCAGGTCTTTATTTATCCATCTGCAATTACTAATCAGCAGAGCGTTACCACTGTCAATCAAGGAAAGAATCTATCAAGCATACATACACTATGTGATGATGGAACTGAGACGTGGCCAGTGAGGGGTGGGTTGAGGACATGTGTTGCATGGAGAGAAATAATATGAGAATATATACGATGGATATATGATATAAGTCTTAAAGGTTCAGATCTAATGACCTTAGAGGAAGATTAAATCTGAATAGTATAAAGAGATATATGAAGAAGAGGAGACTTTGATGGTATGGCCACGTTGAAAAAAATGGATTAAAGTTCATGGGTCAGTTTATGCAGAAAAGTTTAGTCTAGTTCACATGAGAAGGCCAAGAAAAACATGTGAGAAAGTTTAAATTAAGCAGGACAGTGCTTATCAACGTCCAAAGGCTACTCGAGGATAAGGGTTAATGAGTGTCAGATGGTCAGTGAGACAACACCTAGAAGTAATGGTGGAACTTGGGTAGGGTTTAATTATTTAAGAGGATAGCCCAATATATACTTGTTTACATTAGACTTGAAGACGACCATGTTATAGTCAGCTGGGAAGCAGCTCTGCAGTATTATGCTCCACAGACGGGTTGATGGTTGGGTTGAGGAGATGTGTTACAAGAAGAGAAATAATATGAGAATTATACGTTTGATGTATAATGTAAGCCTTAAAAGTTTAGATCTGATGACCTCAGAGGAAGATTAAATCTGAACAGTATAAGGAGTTTGTGTTTCTGGTTTAACCAGCTAATCATATTCTTGTGAGGAGGAACCCGGATGTTTAATTCATACACTGATTTTCCTGCAAAAAATTGGTGGCAAAAATGTTGAGACTTTCAAAAGAAAGTAAGAGGAGAAATATCTGAAATAAACTGAGATAAATCTTTTTTTTTAGCATATCTGGTCCTCTTTACTTAAAAATATCGATCGTCAACAAAAGTTTTATATATATATATATATATATATATATATATATATATATATATATATATATATATATATATATATAAAATTTTAGTCATTCAATGAATTTAAAAAGTTATGACGTGAAATGTTTGAATTTCAAATCAAAAGATTTTTATTATTCTTTGTATTTTATTCTGAAGTATATATATATATATATATATATATATATATATATATATATATATATATATATATATAGTCTTGGAAGTTTTTTGTAACCTTTAAAACTATATAAAAAACTTATTTAATTTTTATATTTTTTTAGCATTCGTTGGAAAACCATTTCGTCAGTAAGTAATTTAATCACCTGCAATCAATGCATCAAATTGCTCTCTCGAATTCACAATAGCGCTAATGTTAATTTAAGGGCTCATCAGTTGTTTACCATGAAACACTGTTTTGGGGATATATTTTAATTCATACAGAAACTGAAACCTTTGCATGCGAGTATTATGTTTTTTTCTAAACAGTTCACTTGTAACATGAGGAGATTTTGATGGTATGGTCACGTTGAAAGAATGGATGAGAGTTCTTGGGTCAGTTGATGCAGAACAGTTGAGATAGCAGGTCCAGTTCACAGCGGAAGGCGAAGCAAAACATGGTAGTAGGAGATAAAAATAAACTTATTGAAGAGTTTAATTTCTTTAATAAAGGTGATGATGTTGCTAGGTTTAGTGCTTTTGAACACGTTTTATTTTTTTACGTTTTTTGAATTGTATTATTGTATTTTATTGAAGATTATGATGGTCAATTAGAACATGCTACATGCTAATAAAAGAATACTGATGTATGCATGTAACGCCCCTGCTGTTTTAGCAGTGTCAGCGACCACAACTCTCCAAATTATAAAGCCATGGTAATTTCGAGAAGACAAGTAAAGACGGTAATTTCCCGTTGCTTTTGGTCTTGATTCGGGAGTATATCTCCCATCCCTCGTAAGTTAAATGCACGCCTAGATACCAAACTGGAAATTTCTACAACAATTTCTAAAACGATGCACACATTACCGCATACTCACATGCGAAGATACCGTCAACTGGGCACACACACGACGTCACCACGAAACAAAAAAATTTCCTTCCAAATGAACAATTCACTTCTCTGTCCAAGCAACTCTTTGCACATGTCAGCACACAACAAAAACCAAACAAACAAATGTCAGCCTAAAAAAGTAAACGCATTTTCCACGCGTAAGTAAATACTTTTTTTACGAACACACTCCGTTTTTGACATTCCGTTCTTTTTGACGTTTTTCAAACAACCACACCAACAGCAAAAAAAAAACAAAAAAAAAACAGGACAAAAAAATCAACTGCCGAAAACATTACTAAATATATATATATATATATATATATATATACATTGCATGTATTTTTTTTTTCCTAGGAAGGGAAGTATTGTACGAGCCTTTTTCAAGTCTCACACAAAAACACACATTCACATTTCAAGCTATGTCATATACATACGCGCACACAAACATACGCGCCCACGTCCACACACACGTACATTAATTCACGTTCGCGTACATACGCTCATATTCACGTGTATATACACACGCGCTAACACACACATATGTACTCACACATGCGCACACAAACGCACACATGGACGACGTCACTTCCGCTTTCTAAGGAAATATACACATGCGCAAATGACCACCGGAAAGAAGTATAAAACAAAGAGCAACAACCGGCTTCTTCCTTTTCGAGACTAGCCTCTTAGGTGGCTGGTCGGCGCGCTAGCCGCCGCCGTTTCGGCGCGCGCACACGCGTACCTCACGCCCACTTACTACTATGAATAGGGCACGAGCTAACAGACCGTATGTACACATTCACACTCTTTCTCTCTCTATCTACTACTGATCCCTGAGAACACCTTCACGTAGCTGACTATTAACTGATGTCAACTCTCATATCCTCTTCTTTGTCTACACGCTGGACTGTCATTCTCATTTCCACTACAACACTTATTTCTCTTCCCAACTGCGAACAAACGATAGTGACCCGAACTTGAGATGAAAACACATTTCCTTTTCTTGCTAAAACACCAGTCGTGCAACAAACATTGGTTACATACGCACGGACATGAACACATGTTATAACTAAAACGTTCATTCTTTCAACAGCAAATAAACGACGTTTATCTTATCCATGAATTGAGTCTTTGTTTTGTTCAATTCCATTCGTTTCATTATTTTCTTGTGGCGAGCTAGGGTATAATACCCTGGTCCGCTACAAGCACTTTCTTCAGTTTTTATTAATTACCATCTCCACTAAATATATATATATATATATATATATATATATATATATATATAAAATATTGAAACAGGGTTATTACTTCGCTTATTCTTTTGTTTTGATTCCCCCCCCCACCCACCCAACACGCACAACTCTAAACACCCGGGCAACGCCGAGTACCCCCGCTAGTTTATTATATTACATGATTGTATTACTTGATAACCATCCAGGTAATGTAAAGAAAAAGATCGTCCGTTGCCTACAGCACCAAACAAAAAGCAATAGGCAGTAACAACAATAATCCATATCAAGAGAAGATGAACAGCTTAAAAGAAACCCCCACCAAAACAACTAACTAGAGAGCATGACATCAGCCCCAAGTAATCTGGACCCGACATCAAGCGACACCATGCCACGGTTAGTATACCATACATGAAGGACCTGTTTGACAAAAAAATCATTTAATATGTAATTTATATGATATCAGGACAGTATTCAGGAATAACGACTTTCCAGAAACATCTTGTGCGAGTCAAGCCCTCTACGGAAAGAATCATGACTACGAACTGCATGTATGAGTTTTATTACCCCTCTGTCGATAATTTCCCCCACTTTTTATCTAAACGTAGATTCCATGAACAAAGCTATTTTCGTAGAACTGCACGCATATGGAACTTTGTTTTCCTACTTTCCAACTGACTACAATTTGGTTGTCTTCAAGTCCAATGTAAACAAGTTCTTGATGAGCCGTCCTCTTAAGTAACCCAATTTACCAATTCCGACTACTAACGATTACTATGACATTTTCCCATTGATTACTGTACACTCATTAACCCTTATCCTCGAATGGCCTCGAGTGGTGAGTCCTTTATAAAAAAAAAATTTAAAAATCCCTGTTTGATGGATGATGCAATGAGTCTGAAAACATCCGGGTTCTTATGATTAGCTGGTTAAACCATAAATACAGACTGGTAGAGCAGCATGAAGGAGACGTCGAAAGATATGCCGAATGCTTCATGCTTAAGCATATTACCATGAACTCTCATTCAATAAGGCGACTTTCCAGATTATTACTCGAGATGTAACCAAGACCACTCAGCTGCTTGAAACGAATGCATAACTTTTGTAGGACATATCGTATGCTCATCTTCCAGATGTAATAAACATTATCCTCTGAGAATACCAGATGAAAATAATAGCAAATAACTATGTCTTGCTACGGACTTATTGATTTTCCATTGTGCGCATACCGTTAATGACCTTTGTGTCACTTATTGTCAATTTTGATGACCTTTTAAGCGATTACTTCATACTGGCCTTTGTTTCGGATTCTTCATCGCATAATTGTTTCGAACATTGTTTAGACAGTATACATCACACAACCTGCACGCTTTATAGAAAACAATCAAAGCAAATCTTTATATTAGTGTTGGGGCAATTAATTGGAATCGGGAATCAGAAAAATCATAGCTTTTTGGGGTATTGAAATCGGTATCAGAATCGGAAAAATTTAAGCCTATTTTTCCGTTGCCAAACCGATTTCTTTAATTATCTATTTTATTTGATTTTGTTTTTATAAAACATCTTCTATTGCTTGTAGTAATAATAAAATAATAAATGTTTATTGATTAAAACTTCCAGTAAGACTAAAATCTCAAGATCACCAATTCACAAGTGTGTTTTTATCTTTGAGAAAATATATGCACATTTAAGATGTGTTTTTACAGTAATCGAGACAAAATAACAGTTTTATAGTTAAATATTTAGAGATTTATGAAGAATTGGAATAGGTAATTGTATTGGAATCGAGAATTTAGTACGGAATTGGTAATTGTATCAGGATCGGGAAAATATTGGATCGTCCCATCACTGCTTTAAATACGTATAAAAGTGACCTTATCTGTCTGCTTAGGTGAGGAACGGTCTCTACCAAACTCCTCAGTCATTTTTTGGTCTACGGACTTGAAATTTGATATGTAAGAGATTTGGACCTGTGGAACAAATTCGATTCGGTCTTTAGGTGGTAAAAATAGCTGCTAAGAGGTAAAAATTAAATTAACATCGGAACTTGGCAGGCATAAGTCGACTTAAAGTGCTCTTCTGCACATGTGCAAATATACATTTAAATCTTTAACAATGTTATATTTTTTTATAATTTCTGCATGCATATAGATTTAGGTTAGATAGTAACGAATAAGGCTGGAGAGCTATATGTTTTGGTTTCGATTCTAGCTAATGGCATCCAAGTAAGTTTTTTTTTTTAACTTTTGAAGTCACTGCTATATATTTGGTACAATATAATAATCAATACGAATTTGGCTTTATATGATAAGTAATAATAAATACGAAATCCACATAAATTAAAATATCATATGTCAGTTATTTTACGACTGAGCAATCGGCCAAGCAATCGACCAGGCAATCGACCAGGCAATTGACCGGGCAATTGACCGGGCAATGCCCATCAGCCTACTAGTACATATATATAAATGAGATATAAAATCCATATAACTACTAAACAAATATATAAAAAAATTTCTGGTGTTTTCTGGGAAGGGACATACTGCCAGGTGAAGTGTTTAAAGAAGTTCCTCTTTATTATTAGGATTAGTTCCTTTTATTAAGTGGTTTCATACCTTGTCTGGAGAAACTTTTATAAAAAAAAAAATAAAAAAGTTCAAAATATATTAAGAGTCACGTTTCTGAATTTTTGAGATGAGGATTGATAATTTGTATTCTTTGGATTATTCAGACTACTGTTTTCATCTTGAGTGCTCTTCTCACAACGTTTCGGTCAATGTAACTTTCGCAAAGACCCATGGCATAACGGATAAAGTACTAGGTTAAATTCAGTTCTAAATGACACCATTTTGGAGGTTGAGGATTGCCTCAGTGTCGGCGATACTAAGAATACAATTGTGAATTACTTAGAACTTCTATCCGGTCATGACTGACGAAATGCGACCATGCTATTCACATGGATTAAGTAAAGGTCTCTGTTTGAAATTCTGTTCAGATTCTCGAGTTCAACAGAAAATTTTATGAATTTGACAAGAAGGTCAGAGGGGTTACATTTACTGATGTAATTTAAAATGAGAACCGTAATCTGAAGAATTAAAAGAAATACATCCTATTCCACCTCTTAAGATTATACCACCTCCCAGGATGTGAACCAGCCATGGAATTTTAGGAAGCATACATGGGCTATATATGGGCTATATTTAGTTTAATTAAATTTAGGAAAAGGAGGTAAAAAAGAGATGCAAGCGCTTCACAAAAATACAAATACCACTGATTTTTGTGAATTTTTCACAATCTATATCAATCTATCTATAAAAGTGAAAGTGTCTGTCTGTCTGTCTGTCTGTCTGTCTGTCTGTCTGTCTCTGTACATTTCCCTACGCAATAACTCTGTCAATTTTCAATCTACAGACTCGAAGTTTGATATACAGGGTATAGAAATCTTTGTAACCCATTTTCGGCCAGAAAATTGGCTGTTAAGGGGTCAAAGTTCAATGATTTGACCTTTGAGAACTCTATCAAACTTTTCCGCCAATTTTGGGTATAAACAATTGAAATTTTAGATACAGGTTCCTTGGACATGGATCTAACTTAATAACTTGATTTGAACCCAAAAAAAAAAAAAAATTTAAAGGGTCATAATAGGGGTCAAAGTTAAAAAGAAATTTGACCTCTGCAGTCTCTACCAAATTACTCAGACAATTTCTGGTTTAAACATTTGAAATTTTACATAAATGGTATTCAGAGATAGGGCAAGCTTTTTAATCGGTTTGGGTCGAAAATTTGAGCTACCAATATATAAATGTATGTATGTATGTTTGCATGTCTGCCTAAAACTTTTGACAGAGGAAACAAATTTTCACAAGATCAGTATTGTTTTTAAGCCCGATCCTTCAGACGACAAATACAGAAAAATTGGCTAAAAACATTAATTACTTCACCCTCAACTGGGCACTTTTCTACAGGGAGGGGTTGATTTTTTCGACGATATTTTCATAAGTCATCCCCTCTTTTCGATTGTCGAGCCTTAATTTAAACCTGTATCACTTCCGGTTTGGCGGTGGTCGTCACAACAAAGACGTTTTTTTCATATTCTTTTCCTCCTTTGCGGCATGGGCTTGAGCTTGCCTGCCTACTACCACTTTGTTTTTTTTTGCCCGATACACACGTTCAAACACCCGGAAAACGCCGAGCATCCATGCTAGTTAGAAACTATTTTGAAGCAAATATTATTAAATACAATGGAGACACTTTGCTTTATCATTCTTTTTTATTAATTTTTCGATTTTCCGTATAATCTTTTTTACATCAAAATCAAAAATATTAATAAAAGTTCCATAATTGTTGCTGTCACGAGCACTTTCGATTCGTCCACGAATCTTCTTCAGGTGTTGAAGTAAAAGGGCGAAGGAGCGGAAATGAGAATTAAAAGCGAAAACTAAACGGCGTTGATTTTGATATAAAAAAAATCGGAAAATCGAAAAATTAAGAAAAAGAATCATAAAGCAAAGTGTCTCCGTTGCATTTAATAATATTTGCTTGAATGAAAAAATGCTGCCTAAATATACCAACTTCAAATATATATATATGTATATATTAGTGATGGGACGATTTCGATTCTTGTACAATTTCTAAACATAGGGTTGTGGATGGGGAGATAGATAAATAAAGAGGTGGGATAGAGAGAGAGAGAGAGAGAGAGAGAGAGAGAGAGAGAGAGAGAGAGAGAGAGAGAGAGACGTTTTGAAGGAAAGACGTTACATATACTTTTTAACTTTTATATTTTGTTGTCTATGCATCCGGGCAACGTCGAGTAAACCTGCTAGTCTAAATATATAAGGATCACTTTTATACTCAAGTAATTTTTATCCATAGAGTTAAGCAAAAGAAATGATATAGAAGACCCGGATTTATATCAGCTGACGTCTTTCAGAATGATGTTTGTTTCATCTGTACGTGAGGAAACTTGTTGGCGCCATCGATGCTTATACTAAAATACGCAAGCAACTTTCACTTTGCTGAGGCAGAGCATCTATTATTTGTTCTCTAATAATCTTAGTATATAAACATAACTTTTATTACTAATTTTGAAGCTGTACTTACTTCTTTGTGTGTGTACGCGCGCGCGCGTGTGTGTGGGTGTGTGTGTGTATATATATATATAAAAGTGAAAGTGTCTGTCTGTCTGTCTGTCTGTCTGTGTACATTTCTCTACGCAATCACTCTGTCAATTTTCAGTCTACAGACTCGAAATTTGATATACAGGATACTGAGATTTGGGAAAATCGATGTGAGCGGTTTTCGGCCAGAGATTTGGCGATTCAACAATTTGACCTTTAAGAAATCTACCAAACTCCTCCGACAATTTTGGGTCTAAACGCTTGAAATTTTAAATATAGGTTCCTTGACATGGATCTAACTTAACTTGATTTGAGCTCAAAACAATAAATTTTAAGGGGTCATAATACGGGTCAAAGTTTAAAAAAATTGACCGCTTTTTTTTTTTTTTTGTTCAACATACACCTCCAAATACCCGGGAAACACCGGGCACCCATGCTAGTATATATATATATATGACTACTTCGTTTTATCACATGAATTTATATACGAAAGTATAATTTTATGATTAAACTTTAAGTAGTTACTTCAACGGTGCTCACCTGACGAATTCTCACAAGAATGAAACGCGGAATATTCTGTGTAGCTTAATTGGTATATATATTTTTATAACTGCTATATATATATATATATATATATATAAAATTGTTACAATAATTATTTTAATACCTACAGACACTAGTGTTTCATCCTTTCAGGAATCATCAGTGTAGGGAGTCATGATTACCACCGACTGGGAGATTCGAACCCAGCCACAAAACCATCTCTGATTCCATTAGCAAGGAACAAACCACTCGGCCAACGTGAACAGCGGTGAGAATATAGTTGAAATTGACATTTGTATAAAGTGTAAATGTCATTCAAGAAGGTCGAAAGTGATCAAATGATTTTAACATCACGATTTATGCACGTGGGCTTAAGTGACTGACTTTTATTCATTTCAACGTAAAGTGCTCAACAATAAGAACCCAGTTCTTAAAGGGACGCACACACACATGCATATATATATACTAGCAAAAGTACCCGTCGTTGACTGGGTTCAAAAACAGCCTACAGAAAATGGACTCTGATTTATGAAAGTATTAGCGAGGGGTACCCGGCGTTGGCCGGGTGTTTGGAGGTGTGTGGGGGGGGGTGTAAAAAAAAGTAAGTATGAGGATCGAACCCGAACCGTTGAGGCAAAGTTGTAAATTAAAGTGTGAAAAAAAAAAATAGTGCGACTTTAACAATCGCCCCACTGCGAGATGCTAACGGAAACACGTTTGAATTTATTTAATTACTTGGATTTAGCACGTGCCCGTTTTAATGAATTAATGAGGTCAAGTTTGACTGCCGGATAGTATTCATTTACTGCTGAACGCTTCCCCCCCCCCGAAGATGTTATAGGAAAAAGACTAACCCAGATGCGGCGAGCGACAAATAGTGACTATTTATCTTCCCGAAATCGAGAAAATTAAATAGACAGGCGAGCTTCGTTGTTAACTGTGAGATATTACGATTCATATGTGATATAAAAAGTTTAAAACGTTGTGAAGCGAACGACCGCTTCTCTGAAAAAAGCCTTTTGTAGACATACAGAAAAAGCGAACACACATACATACATACATTTTCACTTTTATATATATAGATGATAGGTTATGAAAAGGAAGGGTTGTAAAGAGATAGCTTCGAATTTCGGGGTATCAAAACCAAAGCAAAATATGATGAAAGTAAAAATAAAATAGATAAACCCAATAATTTATTATACCATACCTGTTCACACTGAAACACTTATCACAATATTCTGTGGATCTATATTAAAAAACCTTGTTAAACTTTGTGTCATATTTCCATTCTATGGAGGTCAGGCGCGCACGAACACCCCATAATTTTATTATACCATATTTCTTCAAACTGAAACATAATTATCAAAGTATACTTACGCAGATAGATATGAAAAGTCTTTATTAAAGTCTGTGCTTATTTCCATTCTATGGAGGCCAGGCGCGAACGCAGACCCCACAATTTTATTATACCATCCGTATTTAAGTTAAAACATACTTATCAAAGTATTATTATGTACATCTATATCAAAAACACTTGTAAACGTTTTTTTTTTAATTTTTTAATTTTTTATTTCCATACTTTGTAGACCAGGCGCGAACGCAGACCCCACAATTTTAATGAATCATCATTATGCCAGATCAAACATATCCATTCCTGTGTCTTGATACATCTTCTATCATTATATGTAATCAGTTTTCTATAATAGTCAACCATATAGAGCCTATTCGTGACCACACACACACACACAGACGTTCAGCTTTATATTATAGATATAAAAGGAGAGATGAAAAAGGAACAAACCAAGTCATATGTTCATTAACGTTTCGTCTTTATTTCAAAACTTCCTTAGAATGGCCTGTAAAAAATCCAATCATTTGTCATCCCTACCGATGTCATACGACTTTAGTCTCTGGAGGAGATAAAGTTTGAAAATATGGAGGCAGACGGACAAGCCGGCAGACCGACTGACAGACAGACCGAATTATAGCCGTTTATATATTATTTTATTTTATTTTATTTTATTTTTTAACTTATTTTCAACACCTTTTTGAACATTTGTCTAATCCCATTTTCTTGACTTTCAGATTGTTTTATTTTTATTTTCATTTATATATATATATATATATATATATATATATATATATATATATATATATATATTTATCTATATTTATCTATTTATATATTTATTTCTGTATCCCCCATATACGGTTTCTCTCCCCTTCTTTTTCCACTTTATCTTCTATCTTCCCTATTTTTCCTGTCTTCTTTTATTATTGGCTCTTCTTTAATGATCCCAAATATTTCATAGTGGCCTATATTTTTTTGATATTACATACATACATACATATTACCCTTCCGATTTACTCTTATATGTTGTACCTACTTTTAATTACCTTTTACCATTTTATCCTATTCCTTCATTATCATTCCATTTCTAAATGCCATTTATACAGTTTTTTTTTCTTTCTATATTTGCATTTGTATAATTCTGGCCCTTCTCCTCTTCTGATGAGAAGCATTTAGCTTTGAAATGCCATGGCCTAAAGGTTATTTTTTTTAATCTCTTTTTAACTTTTTCCTTATTGTTCTGATGCTATAATAAAGTTATAGATAACTTTTATTTGCATCATAAGTTTGGCTTTGTTAAAGATTTACTCTTTGATAACATAATTATATATATATATATATATATATATATATATATATATATATATATATATATATATATATATATATTACATGAGGGTCACCACTTATAAAGGCCCAGAGGCCACTCGAGGATAAGGGTTAATAGGTATACATTAGTCATTGTGATTGTAGCGTAGTAAACATTAGTGGGAATTTTGTAACTTGAATTATTTAGGGCGACGGTTCAATAAGAACTTGTTCACGTTGGACTTGAAGACAATCAGATTGTAGTCAGCTGGAAAGCAGGCAAACGGAATAGAGTTCCACAGGCGAGCAGTTCTAAGAAAGAAGCTCTGTTCATAGAATCTACGTTTAGGTGTAGGCACGATAAAGAGTGTGGGTAATTGTTGATAGTGGTTATGGAAAGACGAGTGTTTTTCGTGAAAGTCTGGCGAGGAGAGACCAGAGATCGAAGTTCAGATGAGCACCTGCCATAAAAATGACAGACTCGCTACGTCTCTTCTGTGGGAAAGGGGTTGCAGAGAAGAGAAAAGGGTATTCCCCACTAAACTACAAGTTTATTTTGAACTATGTCAAGACAGGATAAGCTGCTTCTAGCAGCTCCTGTCCAGATGTGGCAACAGTACTCCATCATCTAGGAAAGAATTCGGTCTAATGCTAGTTTCGCTTAGGAATAATAGGTCTGGCTTAGTCTCCTGTAATAGAGTTTGAACCTCTGAAAGGTTGGAATATAGACCCCTGATGTTGGAGAAGGAGACATGGTAGTGGGGGTCTGCGTTGGAAGTTGGAGATCTGGGTTTAATCGAGTATTTTTTCTGAAAACCTTTCATGATTGAGATTTTGGATTTGTGGAATAGGTCGACAGACTTGCTTAGAGCAGAGCAGAGAGGGAAGGTAAGAGAAAAAGGAATGGCATTTTTTTCCTCACTCAAACAACGTGTGCGCTGAGACGTTGTTTAATTGTGGAAATAATTATATATTATCTCACACTCAACAAAAACTATATATATATATATATATATATATATATATATATATATATATATATATATATATATAACTACTTCATTTACTCACATAAAATTAATATACGAAAGTATAGATTTATGCGTAAACTTTAAGTATTTACTTCAAAAGTGCTCAATACGTAGGTAGAGCTAGTTAGTAATTTATAAAATATATATGGCGATTAAGCTACACTGAATATTCGGCGTTTCATCCACTCTAGAATTCATCAGGCTTATATATATATATATATATATATATATATATATATATATATATATATATATATATATATATATATATATATATATATATATATATATATATATATATATAATATGATGATATATATTATTTCCTATACATAAAAGATACAAGTATCACTCACAACCGTAAAGCTGTAACTCTGATATAATATAATTTAGAATACTTCACTCGAGACATAAATTACATACCATTTTTTTAATTATTTTTTTTTCATCTGTACGTATTGTCAGATGTAGGTCATATGACCACATGGACTATTTGTTTTCATATATGCTTGGTTTATGCACTTTTCAAATTAATGATAGACTGTAAAACACATACACACACGCGCGTAATAACAAGTACACTTACAGTTAATGAGATCGCAACAACGACTTTTCATTATCTGAATGCATGTGACAACTAATGAAATACGAGCATTGAATTCATAATATACTAGTGGCGCCCCTGTTCCGGCGTTGTCCCAGAAACTTGAGGAACCTAAGAATTGTAACCCTCAGAAGTAAATTGTCTTGAAAGTGCCGGAAAGACTTTTTCACTAAAAATGCTGTTTTTATCCACTATATAAAAAAATTTTTTTAATAGTATTTTCGGGTGGGTATGCTGACAACAAATATCAGTTAAATTTTGCAAATAGTTTTTCACCACCAACCCCCTCCAAAAATGGTGTTTATTCCGGAAGCTGTTCTTAAGATGAGGAGGTTGGGGGTGGTTGTAAGGTGGACCTAATCTAAAAAAAAAAAATATGAAGTTTTTTAAATGATTAAAATAATTTCTCACTTTTACAAACATTTTTATATGCGCACATAAGCAACTATTTTCTTTATTAACTTTTTTTACTTTTTAAAAATTAGTAAATTTCAATGAATAGAATAATAAATCATTTATCATTAATATGTGTTTTTGGTTTTGTGTTGAATAAAACTTTTTTTTTTTCATTACAACAATAATGAACCAATTTAAATCTTCCGGCATGCGTTTAAGGGTTACGAAATTATCAATAAATCGTTTAGTTACTAAGCCAACGTCAGGAAATAAAAAAAATGTTACGTGCGCATGCATTAGCCTTGACTAGGGGGGAGGCTAAGGGAGCGACCATTAAATGTTGGTTCAAATGGAACTTAACGCCCAAGGAGTACCTAAAGTGGCACTTATGCACTTATGTTATCGTGCTATCTTTTAAAATAGTATTTTCACGTTAAATTCAAATTTTACAATATCTTTTTCTTTTATTAATTTGTTAGGTGAAAGTACAGATAACCCGGTCGGTTTCTAATCTAGCTCCCGAAAAAAAAAAAAAGGGGTACTCTGGATAGTAACAAAAAATTAAAATTGCCTCAGTCTCGAAAGACTTCTTCTCTACTGAACGAGGAAAAAAAACGGTGAAGTGTAGTTCACCTTCTGTTTCTCCCCCCCCTCTCTCTTCTTCTCAGGTAAGAAAATGGAACAACAAAAACTGTGTACCCATACGAAATGGAAAATTAAACCTATAAGAAACATGCATTTTCTCATTTTGGAACTTTTTCTATTGCGCCAATTTGAGCCACAGCAACGCGTGTCAGGGTACAGCTAGTATATATATATATATATATATATATATATATATATATATATATTATATCTATAAAACTGAATGTGTCTGTCTGTCTGTGTACATTTTCCTTTGCAATGACTCTGTCAATTTTCAGTCTACAGACTCGAAAATTGATATACAGGATACTGAGGTTTGGGAAAATCTACGTGATCGGTTTTGGCCAGAAATTTGGCTGTTAAGGGGTCAAAGTTAAACGATTTGACCTTTGAGAACTACAAACTCCTCCTTTGGACATGGATCTAACTTAATAACTTGATTTGAGCCCAAAAAAATAAATGTTAAGGGGTCATAATAGGGGTTAAAGTTTTAAAAAATTTGACCTCAGTGGTCTCTACCAAATTATTCAGGTCATAATAGGGGTCAAAGTTTAAAAAAAAATTTGGCCTCTGTGGTCTCTACCAAATTATTCAAACAATTTCTAGTCTAAACATTTGAAATTTGATATAAAGGATACTCAGAGATAGGGCAAGCTTTTTCATCGGTTTGGGTCAAAAAAATTTAGTTACCAATATATAAATGTATGTATGTATGTATGTATGTATGTATGTCTGCCCTAAACTTTCGACAGAGGCGATAGATTTTACCAAGATCAGTATCGTTTTAAAGTTCGACCTTTCATACAACAAATATCGAAAAATTGGCTAAAAACATTAATATCTTCACCTTCAACTAGGCACTTTTGTACAGGCGGGGAGGGGGGGAGGGCGATATTTTAATTAATGCAGATTTCGTATTTATTATTATAGAGTCAATTCTATATCGATTATTATCTTATATTGTACCCAGTATATAGTAGTGATTTCAAAAGTTTAAAAGTAAAAATGACTTGGGTGCCATCAGCTAGAATCGAAATCAAAATATTTAGCTCTCCAGCATTATTCGCTACCATCTGAGCTAAGGCCACGTGCTTATCAAAACTTTTAATCCTCTGATTCAAATATTCTGAAAAGCAAGCATGAACTCTGTATGTCAACAAGTGTGTCTTTAACAACATCTGTTAATAAGTACACTTCCTTTTTATGGATTTACTTCTCTATATGAGAGAAAAATACAAAGAAAAAGAAGAAGAAAAGGCTTAAAAGAGGCAAAAACGTTACATAAAACAAAAAAGGAAACATAAAAAAAACAAAACAAAAAAAAAAACAGGTGGGAAAAAGAAGAACATTGTCTACCAAGGGGTGCTGGACTGAAGAAGTAAAATAAATATCACACACACACACACACACACACACACACACACACACACACACACACACACACACACACATACATACACACACACACACATACATACATACATACATACATACCCTCCCCACACACACGAACACTGAGTACAAATATCGTCATAAAAGTATATTTTCGTTGTAATGGTGTGAGCCAAGGAACTCTTATTCATATATTCTGAAAGGCAGGCACAAACTCTTGCACTGACCCTGGATGTCAACAAGTATGCCTTCCACAACATACGTGAGTAAATACACTTCCTTTTTAAGGTCTAACTTCTTTATATGAGAGAAAAATACAAATGAAAAAAAAAAAAAAAAAACGGCTCAAAAGAGGCGAATCACGTGATCGGATAGAGATGTTGGTGAGATTTAAAACGGAGTTGGTTTAACGAAGTTAGGTGAGAGATTCTTTAAGGAACGAAGGACCAATGAAGAAAGACGACTATTTTCTCGACAGGTCAACTTGACCCTGAGCAAGGCTATCCTCCACTATAAGAAATACTGCTTGAAGAACTTCTTACTTTTTAACTTTTTTTTACTTTCTTCACTGCGATACTGTTTTAATTATCATTGGACAATGGATCAGGTCAAAATAGTATAGGAGGTGGTTTTACAATCCAGATGAATATAAGCTCATATAATAATAATAATAATAATAATATTTAAAGTTTTATCGATTCAGCTAAAAATGTATAAAACAATGCGACACTTCTGTATGACGGTTACATATTAACAACAGAGACGAGTTATCGACCCCTGTTCTTCGAAAGAGAAACGCCGTCTAGCGGGCATTATGTGAACCTCAAAGATAAACAAGTGTTTACGATAAGGCAAAAATATATAATAACGAAATAACACAAAAATATATGAAAACTTTCATATTTATTTATTTAGATAGATGCAAAAATCTTTCATATTTATTTATTTAGATAGATGCAAAAATCTTTCATATTTATTTATTTAGACAGGTGCAAAAATCTTTCATATTTATTTATTTAGACAGGTGCAAAAATCTTTCATATTTATTTATTTAGATAGATGCAAAAATCTTTCATATTTATTTATTTAGATAGATGCAAAATTCTTTCATATTTATTTATTTAGACAGGTGCAAAAATCTTTCATATTTATTTGTTTAGATAGATGCAAAAATCTTTCATATTTATTTATTTAGACAGGTGCAAAAATCTTTCATATTTATTTGTTTAGATAGATGCAAAAATCTTTCATATTTATTTATTTAGATAGATGCAAAAATCTTTCATATTTATTTATTTAGATAGATGCAAAAATCTTTCATATTTATTTATTTAGATAGATGCAAAAAAACTTTCATATTTATTTATTTAGATAGATGCAAAAATCTTTCATATTTATTTATTTAGATAGATGCAAAAATCTTTCATATTTATTCATTTAGATAGGTGCAAAAATCTTTCATATGTATTTATTTAGATAGATGCAAAAATCTTTCATATTTATTTATTTAGATAGGTGCAAAAATCTTTCATATTTATTTATTTAGATAGGTGCAAAAATCTTTCATATTTATTTATTTAGATAGATGCAAAAATCTTTCATATTTATTTATTTAGATAGGTGCAAAAATCTTTCATATTTATTTATTTAGATAGGTGCAAATATCTTTCATATTTATTCATTTAGATAGGTGCAAAAATCTTTCATATTTATTTATTTAGACAGGTGCAAAAATCTTTCATATTTATTTATTTAGATAGATGCAAAAATCTTTCATATTTATTTATTTAGATAGGTGCAAAAATCTTTCATATTTATTTATTTAGATAGATGCAAAAATCTTTCATATTTATTTATTTAGATAGATGCAAAAATCTTTCATATTTATTTATTTAGATAGATGCAAAAATCTTTCATATTTATTTATTTAGACAGGTGCAAAAATCTTTCATATGTATTTATTTAGATAGATGCAAAAATCTTTCATATTTATTCATTTAGATAGGTGCAAAAATCTTTCATATGTATTTATTTAGATAGGTGCAAAAATCTTTCATATTTATTTATTTAGATAGATGCAAAAATCTTTCATATCTATTCATTTAGATAGGTGCAAAAATCTTTCATATTTATTTATTTAGATAGATGCAAAAATCTTTCATATTTATTTATTTAGATAGGTGCAAAAATCTTTCATATTTATTTATTTAGATAGGTGCAAATATCTTTCATATTTATTCATTTAGATAGGTGCAAAAATCTTTCATATTTATTTATTTAGACAGGTGCAAAAATCTTTCATATTTATTTATTTAGATAGATGCAAAAATCTTTCATATTTATTTATTTAGATAGGTGCAAAAATCTTTCATATTTATTTATTTAGATAGATGCAAAAATCTTTCATATTTATTTATTTAGATAGATGCAAAAATCTTTCATATTTATTTATTTAGATAGATGCAAAAATCTTTCATATTTATTTATTTAGACAGGTGCAAAAATCTTTCATATTTATTTGTTTAGATAGATGCAAAAATCTTTCATATTTATTTATTTAGACAGGTGCAAAAATCTTTCATATTTATTTATTTAGATAGATGCAAAAATCTTTCATATTTATTTATTTAGATAGATGCAAAAATCTTTCATATTTATTTATTTAGACAGGTGCAAAAATCTTTCATATTTATTTATTTAGATAGATGCAAAAATCTTTCATATTTATTTATTTAGATAGATGCAAAAAAACTTTCATATTTATTTATTTAGATAGATGCAAAAATCTTTCATATTTATTTATTTAGATAGATGCAAAAACCTTTCATATTTATTCATTTAGATAGGTGCAAACATCTTTCATATTTATTTATTTAGATAGATGCAAAAATCTTTCATATTTATTTATTTAGATAGATGCAAAAATCTTTCATATTTATTCATTTAGATAGGTGCAAAAATCTTTCATATTTATTTATTTAGATAGATGCAAAAATCTTTCAGATTTATTTATTTAGATAGGTGCAAAAATCAACATATTTATTTATTTAGATAGGTGCAAAAATCTTTCATATTTATTCATTTAGATAGGTGCAAAAATCTTTCATATTTATTTATTTAGACAGGTGCAAAAATCTTTCATATTTATTTATTTAGATAGATGCAAAAATCTTTCATATTTATTTATTTAGATAGGTGCAAAAATCTTTCATATTTATTTATTTAGATAGATGCAAAAATCTTTCATATTTATTTATTTAGATAGATGCAAAAATCTTTCATATTTATTTATTTAGATAGGTGCAAAAATCTTTCATATTTATTCATTTAGATAGGTGCAAAAATCTTTCATATTTATTCATTTAGATAGGTGCAAAAATCGTTCATATTTATTCATTTAGATAGATGCAAAAATCTTTCATATTTATTCATTTAGATAAGTGCAAAAGGCTTTCATATTTATTTATTTAGGTAATTGTAAAAATATTTCGCTTTTATTGATTTAGATAAATGCAAAAAAATTCCATATTTACCTATTTAGATAGCAACAAGCTTTCATATATTCTAAAGATTTATAAATGGAGCATGTAAAATGGATTGCATAAACTTGCTTATATTTTTAAACTTAATGTTTGAGTTTCTGCTTCCTGAAAACATAAACAAATCTTTTAGCCAACGCAATATATATAAACTCCCAAACCTGTTCAAAGATATAGATCAAACTATTAAAAAAAGAAAGAAAGAAAAGAAAATTAAATGCTATAAAAAGGAACAAACAAGATCTTTTTATTCGTATTATTTGGATTCATCGGACTACTGTTCTTATCTTGAGTGTCATTTTCATAACGTTTCGGTCGATGTAACCTCTGACCTTCTTCAGGTGTATCTTGTCAAACTTAGGAATGTTTCTGTTAAACTCGGGAATTTGAACGGAATTTCAGACGGAACTCTTTATTTACTTCATGGGGGTAGAATGCTCTTGTTCCATCAGCCATAACTGGATAGAGGACCTAATTTGCAACTGTATTTTTCGATCGTCCACACTGAGAATTGAACCTTCAACCTTTAGGAGAATATCACTTTTTACAATTGATTTTTCCAAGTATTTTACCCACTGTGCCACAGGTCTTTGCAGATTCAGAGATGTAAGATCTTTTTAATTGAGTTTTCAAATTATTAAACAAAGTTTCACTAAAATTATTATAAATTGATGGACAATAACCAAGTGAAAACCGTAATTAGATAAGACTGCCGTTTGACAACCAGACAAATCGCCGATGTATTGAAGATTTTCAAATCAACCATGGAAAATGAATTACATAAACTCAGTTATGTTTTTAAACTTGATGTTTGGATTCCTCCTTCATACAAAAGACGAATATAATTTTTTTTAGCCAACCCAATATATATATAAACTCCCAAATCTGTTCAACATATTGAGCAGAAGATTTTAAAATAAATAAATAAATAAAATTAAAACTAAGATATTATAAAAAGGAGCAAATAAGACCTTTCTAATCGGGTTTTCAAATTATTGGAGAAAGTTTCATTAAAATCATGTTAAGGTGCATTGTTGACTTAATCAGATTACAAAGTGTCTGCCTTGTTCGGTTTGAAGAAGTAGCTTATAGCTGATAATGGACTTTTCTGACTTAAACGTATTGGGGTCACCAGATGTCGCTCAACGTAGATTACTCAGTATAATCCATACATACATTTAATACGGTTGTCACTACCAATCGACATACCTACCCATCTGAATCGCACGGTAGAACGGTACTTGTAATAAAACGTTTCATTAATAAGTTTTACTCACTTCTTTAGCTCTTTTCTAGTTAGAAACATATGATCACAACAAAAAAAAGTTGAATGATTTTCTCTTTTTTATTATGAGGCGCCTTCAATAAGTTTCCAGATTTTTTTTTTTTTTTTTTTTTTGTATGGACACCTTTATTGATACAGGGTGGAACGATAAAATTATCGCCTAGAAAAGATGACATGATTCCATTTCCGTTTGATGAAAACCAGTTTTCTTTTTTTTGTTGCAGACCATCTACTAGTTGGCCAGTTATGTACACATCCCAAGAGCGATATAAGCCTTCTATCATGTCTGAAATACGGCACAATCACGCTGACACACCGAAGGATGTTTTTGTCCTTTCAGCTTTCCTGGTTCAGGTACTGTCTGGTGGTGATTCTTTGTAAACCATTGTATCTAAAATTATGTCTTTATTAATTTTAGGATACGTGATTCAAGCAGAGAAAGAGAAAAAACAAGGAGAGAGATGGGGAAAGGGCTGATGTACTTGCCATATTTTAAACCTACACAATTTTGTATTTAGACATAGGTTTCTTTTGTAACCCTTGTTAGAAAAACACTCACTCCCAATTTAATCAGCATGCCTATCTGATTATGTTGATTCCCTTCATCTGATTGGAATTTTTGCTTTTAAAATACAATTCCCCAACAGCTTAAATCCAGCATTCTTCACAGTAATAAACTATTTTACTCATTCAGTCATTTTTTTTCAATCTGTATTTTTACTTTTAAAACCATATACTTTAGTTTGCAGTTAACAGATGCTGTGTATTGTGGGGATTCATGAAGAAAGTCATAAAACTCCCAACCGGATGTTGACTCGTAAGCTGTCACAGACAAAGTGTGTAAACGCGTCACTAAGCATAGTCTCCACAAGCTAAAAACATTCCTCTTTGTTATCACTATTCAACCAAAAAAAAAAAAAAGAAACTAAGCATAGGCTCCACACACCCATCCGACCAAAAAGAGAAAATAATAAAAATTAATTAGCCAATAGGAGCGGGGTGCAGTAAAAATAAGATTTAACAATCAACCTGTCTGTGGGAGTCGGTAAAAAGAAATATAAATCCATGATTTTTGTAAACAAGGAGAAAACGAAACAAGATTCCAAGAACAGGACACAGGTGCAGTCAAGTGAGAAGTTACCCCGCTTTCACGGTTTTCCTTTCTGTTACCGCTATTCAACCAAAAAAGAAAACAAAAAAAAAAAAACAAGGAATAAGTACTCTTTATGAACATTCCCCTTTTTTTCCCCTCCGTTTCTCCCAACATCTTACTTTGTATTATTTTGAAAGATGACGGTACGTGAAAACAAACTTTTTTGAACACACACATTCAATCTTGTCTTTTATTGTTGATAAAAGTTATTCAAAACTTTAAATGTTCATAGTTTATCTTGTGTTAGATCGAATTTCTGTTTCATGCTTTTTATGTTGTAATGCACGAAACAAGCTATAGTATGAAATAACCTTATCACTGATCTTTATTTTCTCTTTTTTTTTTCTTCCAGACATTTTTCTCTAACAAACAAATTATTATTAGATTTTTGCACGCAGCTTTTGTAGATCAAACATTTTCTTTAATGTTTTTTTTTTCTTGTTTCTTTTGTCTTTATTTGGACACATTTTCCAAGTCATGTTTGTATTTCTTTCAGCTTGGCACCCAAGTCTACTAGCCGTTGTTTGAGCATTCTAGTCACAACACCAAATTGATGTATGTTAGATACAGGTCTCAATTTATTTTGGAGTGATGTGAGGGTTTACTTGAAGATTGAAGACTGAAGAATTTGTTTTCTTGCTTTGCTTGTCGATGCACTGTTTGGTCATAACTCTTCATAGAGAAAATGTCTGTTGAATTCTTGGTTCTCGGCAATAATGATTAAACATAAAAACATTTATGTCCAAAATAAATTAATTCCAGGGCACTTGCTTCAGAAAAAGAAACAGAGAGAGAGAGAGAGAGAGAGAGAGACCCAATTATCCGTCTTCTTAGACCTCTATCTATCTATCTATCTATCTATCTATCTATATATATATATATATATATACTAGCATGGGCGCCCGGCGTTGCCCGGGTGTTTGGATGTGTATGCTGAGCAAAAAAAAAAAAAGTGGTAGTAGAAAGGCAGGCTCGAACCCGTACCGCAAAGGAGGAAAAGAACGGAGTAAAACCTAACGTTCATGCTATTACGACCACCGCCAAACCGGAAGCGACATTTTTAAAAATTAAGGCTAGATAATATAAAGGAGATATAACTTTCAAAAATATCGGCGAAAAAAGTGCCCCCCCCTGTAGAAAAGTGCCTACTTGAAGGGGAAGATATTAATGTTTTTAGTCAATTTTTCGATATTTGTCGTATGAAATATCGAACTTTAAAACGATACTGATTTTGAAAAAATCCGTCACCTCTATTGAAAGTTTAAGGCAGACATGCAAACAGACATACATACATACATTTATATATTGGTGACTAAAAATTTTCGACCCAAACTGATAAAAAAGCTTGCCCTATCTCTGAATACACTTTATGTAAAATTTCAAATGTTTAGACCAGAAATTGTGTGAGTAATTTGGTATAGACCGCAAACGTCAATTTTTTTAAAAATTTGACCCCTATTATGACCCCTTAAAATTTATAGTTTCGAGCTCAAATCACTTTATTAAGTTAGATCCAGGTTCAAGGAACCTATATCTAATATTTCAAGTGTCTAGACCCAAAATTGTCGGAGGAGTTTGGTAGAGTTCTTAAAGGTCAAATCGTTGAAATTTGACCCCTTAACAGCCAAATTTCTGGCTGATACCCGTCACATCGATTTTCCCAAATCTCAGTACCCAGTATTTCAAATTTCGAGTCTATAGACTAAAAATTGACAGAGTTATTGCGTAGGGAAATGTACACAGACAGACAGACAGACAGACAGACAGACAGACAGACACGTTCACTTTTATAGATATATAGATATATATATAGCCTTGTGTGTGTATGTGTGTGTGTGTGTGCGCGCGCACGACGTGAAACTTGATATATAGGCTATTCAGAACTGTGGAACAAATTCGATTTGGTTTTAGTAAAAAAAGAAGGTTCAAAATTAAAAAATTGGAGCATGGCAGTTGTAAGTCAAATAAACGTGCATTCTTTACGTATGCGCAAATATACATTTATGTGTTTAAGTCGGTTAATTTACAAAGTTTTCATAAGCATATAACCTTAGATCAGATGGTAGCAAATAATGCTGGAGAGCTACATTATTTTGATTTCGATTCTACTCAAGTCATATATATTTTTTTAACTTTTGAAATCGGTACAATATATTAGGTACAATATAATAATCAGTGGAGAATTTGCTCTATAATAATAAATATTAAATCTGTATACATTAAAATATCATATTTAAGCATATTTTATGGCTAGGTGACGCCAGGCGGCCTGCTAGGAATTTTCTATTTTAGTTGTTTATTCCTGACAGAATCTCTCACGTTACTCTTATTGAAACAACTCCGTTTCAAATCTCGCCAGCAAGTCTACGTGATTTTCCTCTTTTAGTTTTTTTTTTTTTTTTCATTTGTATTTTTCTCTCAAATGGAGGAGTGAAGCCATAAATTAGGAGTGTGTTTACTAACAAATGTTGAAGACACATTTGTTGACATCCAAGGTCAGTGCAAGAGCTTGTGCTTGCCTTTCAGAATATATGAACCAGAAGATTCAAAGTTTTGATAAGCAATGTGGCCTTAGCTTAGATGGTAGCGAATAATGCTGGAGAGCTAAATGTTTTGGTTTCGATTCTAGTTGATGACACCCAAGTTATTTTTATTCTTAAACTTGGAAATCACTTCTATATAATGGGTACAATATAATAATCATTAGAGAATTGGCTCTATAAATACGAAATCTGCATGACTTAAAATATCATATTTAAGCATATTTTATAATCGGCCAACATTACTATGTTATATTTTAGTCGTTTGTTCATTACTCTCGTTGAAACAACTCGGTTTCAAACCTCACTAGTAGCGCTATCTAATCACGTGATTTTCCTCCTCTAGTTCGTTTTTTTTTCTTTCATTTGTAATTTTTGCTAAAGTAAGAAGATGAAAAGGGAGTGTATTTACTTACAGATGTTGTGGAAGACATGCTTGTTGACTCCCAGAGTTTGTGCCTACCTTCCAGAATGTAGATGAATCACGGGAGGTGGCGGCTCATATACATATACATTTTCATAAAGTAATCTATACACAAACATGACAGAAAAGAATAGACGGGAAGATAAATATTTTTTTTCTAAGATTAATAGATGCTTATTTATATTTGCAGATAAGAATAATGCTGCAATAACTTAGAGTATCTCATTAAAATTGTTTCTAACAATATTGAAGGAGCATCAGGTGATAGAAAGGAGAAAGACATGCCTTAGAATCACCACCAATAAATCATTTATGGTTTCCCCTTTTCATCCTTCCTCTTTTTCTTGTTTCTTTTCCTTTTCTTCCTTATCTCTTAACCTCTTCACTGATATGTGTAGGAATGATAGTGATGGGGCAGGGATATACAAGAGGGCAACGTGTACATTTTCACACCACATAAAAATTCTAGTCAAATTAAAAGCATTTTAATAACTGATTAAATTTGAAACCCTTTTTAGTATAGACATGTCATATCCACCCGCTCCCCTCTACTGATTGAACCTATACACAATAGTATGTTCAAGATTTAGGGCAGATATCACATACACACACTAATACGTTTCTTTTTAGCCTTCCATTACCTCTACCTCAACTTCCCCCTTCATTTCTCATTCATTCTTATATCTAAGCACATACTCAAATCCGCACTCCAATCAGGTCTTATTTACATGCAACAAAATTCTATTTTTCATAACATTTGATTGAACCTCCTGATATTAACTCCCTGTAAGGAGGAAAACCTGATATTTTTATTGCAAACTTTGCTTTCGTTTAAGCTGTATCGCCTGAAGAGGTCTCTAGTTACTGGTAATTAGCTGACCGAAACATGCTCATAACTGTGTAGCAACATATTACTGCTTATGCAAAAACAAATAAAGAGTATACTCTGCTCTACTTCGATATTGAGCTCTCTTATATGAACTCCTTAAACTTCACCTCTGGAAAACAATAATGCTAGACTATACATACATATAGATATATATATATATACTTATAATATATATATAGTAATTTATAAAATATATATGGCGATTAAGCTACACTGAATATTCCGCGTTTCATCCACTCTAGGACTCGATATATATATATATATATATAAAAGTTAGTGAAACCTTGATAGCCACCAGCTGACAGCTATGCAAACTATGTATGTTTATTAAAGATATTCCAAACAGAAACCATAAGGTGTAAAGGAATATGACTCCAGGAAACCGGAAGCGTTATATTTATATGTAAACTGATGAATCAGAATCGATATTAGGTGCATAGTTAATCAAACGTTTTTATGCATAAACATGTGAGTCAAACTAAACAAGGAAGTATTAAAAAGTATTAAAAAGACAGGAGCGTCAATAGTTTGAGCAACCCATTAAAATGCTTTCAAATTCATCATATTTTTATTGAATGGCACACACACACACATACACACACACACACACACACACACACACACACACACACACACACACACACACACACACACACACACACACAAGCGTCAATAGTTTGAGCAACCCATTAAAGTGCTTTCAAATTCATCATGTCAGAACTCTATTCGATTTTTATTGAATGGCACACACACACACACACACACACATTGGTAAAATACGTTATTTCGATCTAGCTATATATATATATATATATATATATATATATATATATATATATATGTGATTTTCAGAATGTGACAGATTGTATATAATAAATTCCACAGCCAAACAACAATTTCCGGTTCTTTGACTGTCATGGCTCTTGTGGGCTGCGACGTTGTTTGGCTGTGGAATTTATTATATATATATATATATATATATATATATATATATATATATATATATATATATATATATATATATATATATATATATATATATTCTGATTAGCAGCTCGGGCACTGTAAAAACGATGGGCGAATGTTTATTTAATAGACATTTTATGGGATGTTTATGAGCACCAATCTATGGTCTTGTGGTTAGAATTGCCGACTATCAATTCGATGGTTGTAGGTTCAATCCACAGCTAGGGAAAGATGCTAGTCTAACCTCACTGATGAGTTGTGATACAACGGAACAATGCTGTATGTGGATGACTATATATATATATGATGCTAAAAATCCACGTGTGCTCCTAGGATAGTGTTTTAAATGTCATGAAGGTTTTTTGAAGCATGAAAACGATGTTACTTTTTGTATTTAATATTTTATTCTTTTATTATTATTTTTTGATATTTCCGCTCTTGGTCACAAAAAAGTATTGAAATGAAAGTGAAAGACGTTGAAAAAACTGGAAATTTGTAGTTTTTTTCCGCTTGAAAAAAATAATAAAATATTTACAAAAATAAAATGTTAAATACAAAATGTAATATCGTTTTCATGCTTCAAAAAATCCTCATAACCTTTAAAACATATATATATATATATATATATATATATATATATATATATATATATTTTACATGGGGGTCACCACTTATCAAGGCCCGAAGGCCACTCAGGGATAAGGGTTATTGCGTGTACAGTAATCAATGAGATAGTATTGTAGTAATCATTAAGTATTGGGGGTTTTGATAGAGTGTCTTACTTAAGGGGCCGGTTTGTCAGGAGTTTGTTTATGTTGGACTTGAAAACGTCCAAGTTGTAGTCAGGTGGGAAACAGGTAAGCGGCAGAGAGTTCCACTGGCGTGCAGTTCTAAGAAAGAAGCTTTGCTCATGGAATCTATGTTTGGATTTAGGCACAGATAAAGAGTGGGGAAAATTATTGACAGTAGTTTCAGCCAGACGGGTGTTTCTCGTGAAAGATTGGCGAGGGGGGGGGGACGAGGAATTAGAGCTCAGACGAGCACCTGCCATGGAAATAACGATAAAACAAAGACAGGCTCGCAACATCTCTTCTGTGGGAGAGAGGTTGCAGGGAAGAGAAAAGGGCATCCCCCACTAAACCACGAAGTCTATTTTGTACTCTGTCAAAGCAGGATAGGCTGTTTTTAGCAGCTCCTACCCAGATGTGGCAGCAGTACTCCATCCTTGGACGTACTTGGCTTTTATACAGATAGAGAATTGCATTAGTAGTGAAATATCTTCTGGAGCGGTAGAAGGATCCCACCATTTTCCCAGCGTCCCTGGCAACAGATTTGATGTACATGTTCCATTTCAGATCAGGAGTAAAGGTCAAACCCAGAAGCTATATGTATATATATATATATTGAGCTGACTACCGGTCTTCTCTGAATTCTCCAAGTGTCAGTTTTTTTTATTGGAGATTTTTACTTGAGAAGAGTTTTGTAATTCTCTATCCAATCACAATCTGCGTTGCATTTTTTTTTTTTTTATGATTCATCAGCCAATGAAAGCCCTAGTTTCAACAAAGCAGTGGGCTTTAAACCAAGAAACAATATGTAGGTTGGGTGTAATTTTAAATCTAGAATCACTTAGTATTTATTGATAAGTAATTATGTTTATCAGATATAGTAAGTGTATATTATTTAAATTATTGGAATGTTTATTGAGATGAGTATTATTTATTCATTTATTTATTGCAGAATCGTCATCTTTTAGTTGTTGTTTTACTGCACCCCGGGCCCCGAAGGGCTATCAAGGTTGGATTTTCTTTGGTCTTATATACGTTTTATATCTGATCTTCCATTGTCGGGTCCATACCGAATGGTATATATATTATTTCATAAATAATATATATATTATTTAATAAATAATATATATATTATTTAATAAATAATATATATATTATTTAATAAATAATATATATATTATTTCATAAATAATATATATATTATTTAATAAATAATATATATATTATTTAATAGATAATATATATACCATTCGAATATAAAACGGGAATTTATAGGTTGTCATTCAATACAAGAATATGATCTTTGAAATTAAACCGTTTCTTTAATAAAATTCTGCAATATTTTATCACCCATTAATTATTCCGTAATTGATTTGTCTTAAATTCTCGTAAGATCACTGAAGTTAAGCAATGCTGAGCCTGGTCAGTACCAGATGGGTGACCAATTTGGGAATTCCGGGTAGGAGAATGTTGCCACCTCCCTGCAAGAGTTGCAAAAACCTAATGTCGTCATCTTCGCTAACAGGGGATATACATGCGACTGGGGACCGCTTGTGAATTTGATACCCCCATGGAGCTTCCTCCTTTGGAGGAAGCTGGTTAATCCCGCATAGGGTTAGTGCCATTTCCATTAATTAAAATTACACCAGCAAATTCCTCATTGTGTCACAGTCTTCAGTGGTTGCCGCAGTATTTTTCTCTAAACTGCCATCATTTCATTTATCATATCAACATTGCATCTTAGACTTTTAGATCCTTTTAATATTTTTTTTCCTGAATGTCAACAAACTACTTAAATTCTGACTGCTTCAAAAACGCTTTTTTTTCTTCTTTTAACTTCTTGATTAATCAGAGTCCCTGGAATCTCATATCCTTTATTATCTAACATTGTGAATGGAAAAAAACCCAAACATTCTCGTCAATTTGTAAAGGAAATATGATAAAGAAAAGAACAAGCCAAGCATGCGGGGACCTCCTTCACGAGTGAATAAATCCATTCTAGCAAAAATTTACTTTCACCATATCTAATGTTTGTGCAAAATTTTAAAAGATTCAAGGAGTAGTTATTGAAAAAGTGCAAATAATGACTCCTTAGAAGGGCGGGGGGGGGGGGTGCAACCAGAGTTATTCCGGAAAATCCGTTCTGGCAAAAATTTACTTTCATTATGACTAATGTCTGTGCAAAATTTCAAAAAATTCAAAGAGTAGTTGTTGAGAAAAGTGCAAACAAATGAATGGACAAGCAATTTTGACACAATTTTACCTCTATAATGGCCCCATGGGAGGGGTGGGGAGGGGCAACCAGAATTATCCCAGAAAATCCGTTTTGGCAAAAATTTACTTTCACCATGACTAATGTTATTGCAAAATTAAAAAAAAAAATCCAAGACGTGGTTATTGAAAAAAGTGCTAACAAATGAACGGATGAATAGACGAACAGGGCTGAATTACTAAGTCGAATACCTCCTTTGTCAGGGGATCGAAAACTCCATGATGTGTATATACAAGGGTTGTTCCAAAAGTAAAGCCTCCTATTTTTTCAACTTAAAAAATTGAAAAGCTACGTTATCGGGAGTGGTATCATTAAAACGAATAACCTTTTGCACTCCAGAATTTTTTTTTTTACATACTCAATGCTATTCTCAATGTAGTTATGTCAGGAATTCAATGATGCATCTCTGTTCCTAACACACGTCCATGACAGAGGTTGTTTTCTTAGAGTCTCACACTGTCAATATCTGCAACAGAGAGGTGAAACTTTCAGGTCACGAATGTATGTACTTATACATTCGTGACCTGAAAGTTTCACCTCTCTGTTGCAGATATTGACAGTGTGAGACTCTAAGAAAACAACCTCTGTCATGGACGTGTGTCAGAAACAGAGATGCATCATTGAATTCCTGGCATAACTATGCAATTTACAATCCTCTCTGACTCATTCGGATGGAATAAAAAATAGGAGGCATTACTTTGGGAACACTCTTCGTATGAGTAAATAATGTTTAAGTTAAGGATAAAGCCTGATAACGTGTTCTAAAATAACCACATTGTAGACAGCAGGGAATCAATTATATAGTAACAGTTCCACAGGTGTAAAATTTTTGGACATTCTAGGAGAAAAAAGGAAGTTCTTTGCAGTTATAGTAGAGAGACGAGTTCTTACAGTGAATGTCTTTCAAAGAGGAACCAGAGATTAACGGTCAGTTGAGAATTTTCCATAAAATAGCAACAGAGTAGAGAAAGATTAGCAATGTCTCTTTTGAAAAAACGTGCAGTTTTTTGCTATAGAGCATAGGTTCTCAATGGGGGTGCAAAATTCAGCCCCGGGGGATGAATTTTGGGTTCTCAGAGAGTGAATTTTCAAGCCATTTATAGTTTTAACTTTTTGTAATATAGTAATGGATAATTCATTGGAGATAATCACATTTTTCTCTTGCTCCATTGACCAATTGTTGACGTTTTTATATTACTCTAAACCATAGGTTCTCAATGGGGATAGAAATTTACAGTCAGGGGTAAATTTTTGGTTCTCAGGAGGTGAATTCTCAACCCATTTCTTTTTCTTGTTTTTATTTACAGAATTCGGAACCTATAATGAATTAAAAAAAAAAACATACGATCACTAATATATTGAATATGGATTCACATCCATCATCATAAATGGAGGAGAAAGACCCCAGTATTTTATTTGTAGTAAAGTTTTGACAAATGATTCTTTGAAACCAGAAAAGATGAAACAACATTTGCAAAGTGTTCATCTTCATCACAAAGACAAGAACAAAACTTTTTTTTGAACACCATGGGAATTCTCTCAAAAAGATGAAGCTCTTTTAAAGAAAAAAAAAAGTTACTGAAACTTTGTATGTTGTAGCACTTGAAATAGCAAAGCAGTGCACCTTTTGAGACGGGCAATCTTGGAAAGGACGGGAAATGGGGGAGGGAATGACATTCTTCCTATTTACAATGCCTCCCCACGGGACAGAGTTAGACACCAGGGTCGTTTTTTAATGTGGAGAAAAGGAATGGCGAAAAGAGTGCATGGGCCAAGCAAGGCTATAGACAATAATTAGGATTCAGTGATTTATATTTTGTATTTGTTGTCTGTATTTGATAGAAAGAAGTATAAAAAAACAAGCGGGCAGATTTTGTCATTTATATATAGAGACTAAGCACTCCTGGACTAGACAGACCTCACAACATTATTGGTATGAATAAATTAAAAGTAAAACATATTTTTTTTTATACATGTCAAATGCGAACACAAATCTTACAGTATTATTAGTACTAATAAATTAAACATAAAACATTTCTTTTTATAAGTAGTATGAATAAATTAAAAATAAAGTATATTTCCTTTTTATAAATGTTAAACATGAACACAGACCTCACAATATTATTAGTATGAATAAATTAAAAGCATATCTCCTTTTTATAAATGTCAAACACGAACAAAGACCTCACAATATTATTGGTATGAATAAATTAAAAGTATATTTCCTTTTTACAAATGTCAAACGCGAACAAAGACCTCACAATATTATTAGTATGAATAAATTAAAAGTATATCTCCTTTTCATAAATGTCAAACGTGAACACAGACCTCACAATATTATTAGTGTGAATAAATTAAAAGTAAAATTATTCAAAAACAACCTATTCTAGTTTTCCATGAATTTAAAAATGCATGCCCCCCCCCCCAAAAAAAACAGTATTTCTTTTGGTTCCTTGCTTTTTTTTGGCTAAGATCAAAGCATAGTATCTGTTCTATACAATATCAGCACCATCTAACACCGAATGCTTTCATGTAATTATCTCCCTTGAAAAAATTCAAAATATGGACTGTCATTAAAAGAAAGAAAGTGTCGTTTATATTATATGTAGATGGATTTTTAGTCTACTACCAAGTAATGTGTGAAAAAGAATCTATAATAAAGCCATAGCCTTGAGGGTCAATCACTGAGCTTTGAGTGTCGACAAGCTAATTAACCATTAGTCAAGAGTAACAATCAACCCTCAACACCCTACACCAAATGAACCATGATTGGGTTTTTATTCTCTTTTGTTGTTGTACAGTCAGCCAATAGTATAAGCATGTCGGCAGCCATTAAATCTTACATACAAACCGCGATTGTAAGAATAAACACAAAAACAGTTTGAATTTTTTTGTGAGATGTCTTTTGCAATTTGGAATTATTTTCACAAGTACTTCCGGTTACCAAACTTTTGTTTTTTTTTTCCTGATTTTCTAAATTCCCTATTCTGTACGCCATTTTTTAGCGATCTGTATTTTATTTTATTTATTAATGCCTCCATAGGCGGTATTGATCTTCCCACTATTGCAGAAAGACATGACACAAAAGTGAGAAAGTGAAATTGGAGGAGGAGCCCTTTGGCATGCAAAGAATGTCTGGGCAACCCCGTCGGTATTCCTCAATAAGGGCGTCTCAGGTAATTATCAATAAACTAAACCCTTCTAAAAGCGAGAAGGTAAAGCCTGGGAGAGTGAACCTCCTAGAACTGCACATAACTAGCAATATACCGCAGGCAAGTGAAATAAAAAATCTAAAAAAAAAGGTAGATTTTAATTTTTTATACCTATATAAAAACTCAACGAATGTTTCACACACCCATATCTTTTATTGTTTTCAAAATCGAATGAAATCGATCATTTTTTGAATCAAATCGATTAATTGCCTGCTCTAGTTGAAGACCCACCATGGTGCACCGGGAAGAAGATTCATATGCTTCCTTGCAGTGACTTAGTCCACAATGCATTGCAGTCTTCATTGCACTGTAGAGAATCTACTGTTGATTTAAAAAAATTATTTTTATATATAATGTCTTGAATTAAATATAAAACGTCAAGTATTATGGTTTAATTGTGCTCTAAACAGAAACATTCATTTCGAACACTCCCACCCCTGTCATATCAAAGACCCTACTATTGATTTTATATGCCGGGCCTTTCTGCTTGTGCGGTAATAAAACTTCTCAAATGTACTGGTGATGTTAGTTTGTATAAGGTGTTAACTTTTGTCAAAATCGCCTGTTCCTTCTTTCATTGGACTTTTTTCAAATATCGATTATCGATACTTATCAAAGGCATTCCAATGCAAAACCTATCTAATAACACTATTAGATACATAAAATACATTTGTGTGAAATTTGAAAAAAAAAAAAAAATGGATCAGCCGTTTAGGAGTCTATAGGGAACTCTCTCTCTCTCTCTCTCTCTCTCTCTCTTTCTTTCTCTCTCTCTCTCTCTAACACACAGGCAAAGTTCCTTTTATATAATAATAGAGTTATTACGAATATACATAATAAATGCTGATTTCTATAAACATTTTTGATTTTAATGTTATCTGAATTATTATTTGTCACTTAAATGTTAGTTGAATTTAATTTATATGTTAAAAAACAAATAAACAATAGACGTAATTCATGAATGAGTTGGTGTGTCTCACTAATTAAGAAATGTACAGTTTAACAAAATATTTATGAAGTCATGGTAGATGAGGGCTTATGGCAGTGATTCCCAACCTATGGGTCGTGGCCCCATATGGGTACACAACACTTATGTCATGGGGGCCACCAATTGATTTTGAGCCAAATGTGAATATTATATAAAACAGGGTGCAAAACATACTGATAAAATGCAACTACAAGAATTTTGGGCATAAAGTTCCATAAAATCCCCCCCCCCCCGTAATATCAGAAATCGACAAACGGAATTTATTGCCATTCCCAACAACTTATATGAAGCAGCATTCTTCCACCTTCTTATTCTTTAAAAATAAATATCGAAATCAATTAAATATGGATGACTTAAGGTGTGTCATATTAACAATGGAGCCCAGGATAGAATTGCTAGCTAAAAAACTGCACTACCAGCCGTCTCATTAAGGTCAGTTCATATAACGCTGGAAATGTGTGTGTTTGAATAATTTTGCTTTGATTTGCAATTTATTAATTTTCGTATCAGTTTTGGAATTTTTAATGAATAAATCTGAAATTAATAATGAATTTACAGAATGTACGATTATTTCACGAAAAAATAATTTATAATTCAATAATCGCAATAAATGGCAGTTTCTTGTACAAAAAATGAATGAGTATATAAGATATTTCAAGAATTGGAGACGCTTCCTCATTGCTTGTTCTAAAATGAGTCATTATATTTGAAAGGTTGGGAAATATTGGTTTATGGAGTCGATGGATCCCGGGCATTTAAAAATATCAACTTTTTTTTTTTTTTTTAAATAAACATCTACTGCTACTGTTGTGTCTATATCATATATGGAATATAGCTTAAGAAATAGTTTCGTATGATGAGTAAAAAGTAAATGAATATGGAAAATAGTTTAACTGAAATCTGAAATTGTGTGTGTGTGGGTAGTAAATGAAATCTCCAGATTTTACAGAAAAAAAAATGCTAGATTCCAAACAAAATCTCCAGATTTAGCAGTAAAACCGCTAAATTGGCAACTAGATTGTTTCCCTTTGTTAACCGCTCTTCAGTTAATAAAGTTTCTTTGTTACTATTACTTTGTGTTCTGTCTATTACTGCATGTTGTATCATTGAATTTTTATTCAGATATATTGATACAAGTTGAGGCTATGTCCTCACAATCAGGCCGATAGAGGGTGGGCTGTTGTGATTTCTTCTTACTCTGTTATATCAATCTAAGCTATTTGTTCTGGGTAGTCCTAGGAGGTTTACCTTCTCAGGCTTTACCATCGCTCTTCTGAGAAGAAATTAATTTATGGCCAATTGCTTGAGGTGCCCCTACTGGTGTCAGAATGCACTATATCTTGTGCACTGGGCTTATGCGATGCTTTTCTGTGATGGAAAGGAAGTTAAATACAGGGTGTCCAAAAAGTCACTGAAGTGTTTTGAACTTAAATGAATTCTTTGTTTTTGATGATATTTTCTGTAATTTTAACACAATCTGACTAAAACATTGAGAAATTAAAAAAAACTGCCAAATTCGAACAATTTTTATTCATCTTTCTTTATGAAAAATAATTTCTTTTAAATGTTGCCCATTTTCAGCTTCTCATATTTGTGCTTTTTCCAAAACATTATTCATCCCAGATTGCAGACTCTCTGGATTGCGATTTAACTCCCTTTTTATTCCTGATATTTTTTTTCAATTCTTGCGGGGTTTAGGATTTGACATTTCGAGGTCTGCCAGTTCGCAGAACAAAATATGGGAGTTAAATCGCAACCCAGAAATTCTGCAGTCTGTCATGAATAATGTTTTGGAAAGAGCACAAATATGCGAAGCTGAAAATGGGCAACAATTAAAAGACATTATTTTTCATAAATAAAGATCGTTTGAATTTTGCATTTTTGTCTTTAAATTCCCAATGTCTTAGTCAGATTCGTGTTGAAATTACAGAAAGATATAAAAAATAAAGAAACTATTCAAGTTCAAAACCCTGTACTTGTCTACTTACTTGTTATTACTTCAAGTCTATCCTTAACACACAAAAAAAAAATATCATAAAAGAGCGATACACAATTCTATTTCAATATTAATATGAAATAACGGCACTTGTACATTATTGTTATGGAATAACTTTTTGGCTTCATTTCGAAGAACATAGGTCAGGGGTAAACAATACAATTTCAGACTGTGGAGAATTAAATATATGAAACAATGCCAACAATAATACAATAGCACAAAATAAAACATTAATTATCTGAACATTGAATTAAAATTAATTAAAAAATTTCTAATAATACAAAATAGAAGTGTTTTTTACACCAAAATTCTTAAATGAACGAACGTTGTCAAGGTGTATGACTTTTAACATTTATAAATAATTTTGAAATTGTATTATTTCCCTTTGTTCTGCGCTCTTCAAAATGTCATTAATGGAATGCGTGTAACTTTTTTGTTTTGTTTTGAGAAAATATTTTTTAAAAAAATTCTAATAACACAAAATAGAAGTTATTTTTTCAGAAAATTTTTTTTTTTTTGACACAAAAATTCTGAAATGCTATTGGAAGATTTATTGAATTAAAATAAAATAAAGAAAATTTTAATAACACAAAATGGAAATTTTTCAAAATTTCTTTTTTACACCAAAAAATCTGAAATAAATGAAAGTTGTTAAAATGTATGACTTTGAACATTTATAGTTTTGAAATTGCATTGTCCATCTTTGTTCTGCAGTCTTCAAAATGAAACTAAAAAAGCGGTTGTATAACAGAACTGCACAAATAAGTATTTCATTGCTTTGTTTTTCATTACGTTTTTTGTCAAGCTTTTTCTAATTTTATTACATCACTCTTACTTCCATTAAGTTTGTATTCTTTTAAAAGTCTCATCTGAAAGTACAAATGCTGAATGTGGTAGTAGTTTGAACGCTAAAAAGCAAATAGTTCTAATTGCTATCCTCTTTCTTTCTCTACTTCGTTTGAAATTCATTTTCCTCTTTATTTCTTAAAAGCAAGTTAGTTTTCACAGGAAGGTGTTAACTGGAAGTATTTTCAACCAATGAAAATCGTTTCAAACCCTTAAAAGTAACACATCTATATCAAAATAATCAACCGATGTGAACGTAGGAACTCATTTAAAAACGAGAAAATAAATAACCCGGATTCTTTAGTTGGATCCCTCCCTCCTGGGTATCTTGAACAAGACTCCAAGAACTTACGCTCAATGACCGCCCTCCCATACCTTTGGCTGGGTGGAGAGAAATACATCACAAAGAAATCTTCAATGACTCACATACAAGCCTTCTTTGTGTTGCGCACACTTTCTTACACACTAGTGAGAGTCAGGCTAACAGAAACGAATTGCTACTCACATCTATACACGCACTATAAGAACAAGGTAAACCAACACACATGCACAGTGACACATTACCAAATACTCACACATGCACATAACTTAAATAAACATATTATTCACACTATGAACATTTTGACTTGTGACTACTCAGCTTTCTTTATTAAACGCGCATTTGTATAAATGAACATTTTCATGATTGAAAACAACCTTTATATACTTATAGAATTTTAATATAAAAAAAAATGTTTTATCATAAAAATTTCGCTTTTCTATAATTTTTAATTTATAAAACTCTGTGTTTTAGTTTGCACTTGCTAACTGGTGATCCTTCTATTCATTCAAATGTTTCATTTATTTCCATTTTTATAAACATACATGCCCATATATCTTTCATTTTATTCTTTCGTTATAGCATAATATTTATAAAAAATTTATATTAATCATAAGCGTTGTTCTTGGCAATACCAAAGGCGCTATTGTGTTTTCACTGACTTCATGTGCTCGTTTCTCAGCAATCTTTTGAAATTCTCTCCTTTTCTACAATATTTTTATCCATCTGTTTTCACCTTATGATGATCTAATGACGAATCAAAAATGTTCATGATATATATGCAAAATAAAATATTTTTTTTAAATTTAAACACCGAAAATTTACTTGGAAAAATTGAAAAAGTAAAAACAGTGTATAATTAAGTGGAAGTATTTTATTGTGTTTGTGTTTGTTTAAATGAAAAAAATGCTGCCTAAATACACACAATTCATATATATATATATATATATATATATATATATATATATATGCATACACCTACACACACACCTATATATACAGACATATATATATGCATACACATACACACACCTATATATATAGACATATATATGCATACATGTATATATGTATACATATATATGTCTGTATATATATAGGTGTGTGTATGTGTATGGATATATATATATATATGCACACACATACACACACCCATATATATACAGACATATATATGCATACATATATACATGTACATTTATACATACATACATGCATCTATACACACATATATGAATGTATATACATACACACACACCATATATATATGTGTGTGTATGTATGTATGTATGTATATGTGTGTATATGTATGTATATATATATGTGTATATATATGTGTATATATATATATATGTGTATATATACACGTGTGTACATATATATACACGTGTATACATATATATATATATATATACACATGTATACATATATACGTATATATATATATATATACATATATATATACGTATACATATAGACATATATATATACATATATATATACATATATATATATATGTATATATATACATATATATATATACATACATATATATATATACGTATATATATACATATATATATACATATATATATACACACATATATATACATATATATATATATACACACACACATATATATATGCTCTTACAACATCACCCTTAATTGGATGTTCTAAGAGCAACTATTTCTTAAGGTGTTTAAAGTTTTTTTAATTAACTCCTGAAGTGACTAAAATCCAACTATGAACTTTAAAGCAAATCGATTATATCAAAGCTGACACTTATATTGTTACACGTAAAAATTGAAACAAATTGGTGGCAGCCCTGGAATGGCGGTGAATCCCATCTTGGTGTGCAACATCCCTAGGTAGGTTAATATGACCTTAACCTTTCACTTTAACCTTAAAATGGTGTGTACCATCCCTAGGTTGGAGACTATCATCATGTCAAGTTTGGTAATGATCGGTCCTGTGGTGTGGACTGTAGGAGAGTATATATACACAGGCTATGACCTTGATCAATGGTATTTACCTTGGAAAATGGTGTGCACCATTCCTATGTGTAGGACCATCATCATGCCAGGTTTAGTTATGATTGGTCCCATGATGTGGGCTGTAGGAGAGTTGTACACACAGACACACGCACACGTAGACACACAAACGCTACTACTTTATATATATATATATAATAAAATGCTGGTGTGTCTTTGGAATATGTATGTATGTTTAAAAACTATGCATACATATTCCAAAGGCGCACCAGCAGTTTCATGGTATTGGAATAGCCTTCTTATTTTTAAATTTGATTTGTTTTCATCGCATTCTGACACCCTATATATATATATATATATATATATATATATATATATATATATTATATATATAGGCTGGAACGATAAAATTGTCGCACTAGAAGACATGCTCCATTTCTGTTTGATGAAAACCGGTTTTCTTTTTTTGTTGAAGATCATCTATCAAGGGTGATAGGAGCCTTCTATAATGTTTGAAAGTGATACAATGTTCAATGAACGAGATCAACCATCAACAAGCAAGAGCAAGATAGCCAGTAACAAGCTAAACTGCAGACCAGCTTAATGCAGGTAATGGTCTCCCGTTTTATGGTTTATTTAAATCAGAGATTTGCTTCTCCTAGAAAGGTTGCCTTCACCACGGCTTGCGGGAGCCCTCTCCACCCCAACACACACATACATACACACAAACACACATGGTGCTAGTTGGCTGTTAACCCCGAAAAAGGGTTCATATATATATATATATATATATATATATTAATACTAATCGTCAAACCAAACGCTTTTGCAGCATTGGAAAACTTGTCAACTAATTCTTTGCTTCTTCAAATGAAGTGGCATCGTCTGCAAAAAGAAAATCACGAACCATTTTGCTTCTTGTTAGTGTTTTAGCTTTGAATCTTTGATGATTAAAAAGACCCCCGGTAATCCTAAACTCAAAATGGACACCTTGCGTTTAATCTTTAAAAGCATGCTCGAGCATGATTGAAAAGAAGATGGCAAAGAGCACAGGTGCCATAACACAACCCTGTTTCGTACCGGTTTTTACCTTGAGGGACGTGCCATGGGTGATGAAAACAAAGTTATGGTCTTTCGGGTAGTTTTAAGTGAAGACTGCATCATGCCATCTCACATTTTACGTGGATGTACTGAAGAGTGTGGTGATCCCCTGGTGCAATCAGGTGCCTGCTGGCAGACTCTGTGTATGGCAGCGGGACTCGGCGACGGGCCACAAGTCAATAGAGACCCAGGCTTCGCTTCAAATAGAGTGCTACAACTTTGTAACTTCCTCCTCCCTCGACCTGAACCCGCTAGACTATTTTGTTTGGTCATATGTCGAGAACATCACCAACATGACCTCCAACAACACCAAAGTTGGTTGGTTGGTTGGTTGTTTTTGTTTAACGGCATATCAACCCTTTTCCAGGTTATTTAATGCCGAATCCAAAGATTTTAAAGAAAAACTTTTTAATAGAATATATTTGTTGTTTTCAAGTCGGTTTCTATTTAACCCATAGTTGGGACCCTAACAGGTACTACCACTCCGGGTCAGAGTGGACCTGGGGGCAATAGCAATTAAAGGGTGGGCTCACACTCCCCAAAGCCCGCAAGCTGGGGCCTCACCACTGGATATTGTTTAAGGTCATATCCAGGACCCGACCCGTACTGAGGCGGTAATTGAGATTGAGGCAACTACATTGAATAGATGTCAGCTCTACAACATATTCAAGTTATCTGAATTGATTTTTTTAATAAAAGTTTTAAAATAAAGCTGTAGTGTTGTTTTATTTAGGGCGACAAATTTATTGTTCCACCCTATATATATATTTATATATATATATATATATATATATATATATATATATATATACTAGCAGTTCATCCCTATGTACTGTTCATAACATTATATGCATATATATATATATATATATATATATATATATATATATATGCATATATATATATATTAAAATCTTTGACTCATGTCCAGGTAACCTACATTTAAAATTTCAAGTGTTTTGACCCAAAATTGACAGAGAGTTTGGTAAAGGTCAACTCTTTCAACTTTGACCTCTTGGCAGCAAAATTTTCGCCCAAAAACTGATGAAAAAGCTTGCTGCATGTCTAAATACTCTTTATGTAAAATTTCAAATGTTTAAACCCAAAATTGGCTGAATAGTTTGCTAGAGACCGCAAAGGTCAAATCTTTTGAACTTTGACCTCTTGGCAGCCAAATTTTCGGTCAAAAACCGATTAAAAAGCTTACCCTATATCTGAATACACTTTATGTAAAATTTCAAATGTTTAGACCAAAAATTGGCTGAGTAATTTGGTAGGGACTGCAGAGTTCAAATTTTTCTTAACTTTGACCGCAATTTTGACCTCTTAACATTCATTGTTTTGAGCTCAAATCAAATTATAAAGTTAGATCCATGTCCAAGTAACCTACATCTAAAATTTCAAGTGTTTAGACCCAAAATTGGCGAAGGAGTTTGGTAGAGTTTGCAAAGGTCAAATCGTTGAACTTTAACCCATTGACAGCCAAATTTCTGGCCGAAAACGGATTAGAAAGATTTTCCCAAATCTCAATATTCCTTATATCAAATCTCGAGTCTGTAGGTCGAAAATAGATAGAGTAGTTTGGTAGGGAAATGTACACAGACAGACAGACAGTCAATTTCACACACACACACACACACATATATATATATATATATATATATATATATATATATATATATAATTTTTTAATTTTTTATTGAGCCCATAATAAATTTACATTGTTGTTTCCATTGGACTTTCACCCCAAGAGATGGGGTAGAGTACCAATTTCATCGGAATATATATATATATATATATATATATATATATATATATATATATATATATATATATATATATATATATATATATACTGGCAAAAACCAAAAACAATACGAAGGGATAACTTCATATTTGTATTTTTTCGGATATTATAATTTTTTCGACATAAAGCAGACATTTTAAAATTTTATATTATTTAAAATTTCTCGTAGTTACATCTCATCAGATATGTTTAAAAAAAAAAAAAAAAAAATTTGTACGTATCTTGACACATTTTCATTCTGTTAAAACTACATCGGGCAGTGTACCAGTACCACCCCCTCGTGTTTTTAACATGTCCACCATCTGTGTTGAAGAAATTTATATGGGCCCTATTTTTGTATATTTGTTCTAAATTATGGCGAGAATTGTTAAATTTGGACTATTTTTAAACCGGACAAAAATTCTGAATGGATAAGATATATGGTTTCTTACTTTATATTTATTATTTTTAGTGTTTTATTTGTTAATGAATCTTAAGTAATTTGGTTAGATTTTAATGTTTACTCTAAATACAAAATATTCAGAATGTGAGAGATTATATATAATTATTTCCACAGCCAAACAACGTCGCAGCCTATAAGAGCCATGACAGCCAACAAACCGGATATATATATATATATAATGTTAACCCTAGTAAAGCACATTTTTTTCTGCACTTGTTTAATTTAATGAAGACTTTTAAAAATGAAAAAAATGGAAATATATATATATATATATATATATATATATATATATATATATATATATATATTCCATATACACATATATTGTACGTACCTATTATGGAATTAAGTTCTTATAAAAAAAATTTTCACTTAATTTTATCAAGTTATTTTTTTATTTATTTATTTATTTATTTATTTTTTTACAAAGGAAAACAAATTTTAATGAGATCGGCCATCTTGCCTATTTCGCAGACCGGAGGGGGTGCCTTTAAACGAAAAAGGATTAACAATTGACAAAATAAAAAAGGGGTTAAAAAAGGACAGAGAAACTGTAAAATAAATGAAAAAAAAACTAAAATATTTATTTAGGTATTTTTTCTACCCATGTTTCAAAATAATCTCGTCAAATTTTGATAAACTTTAAGCCGTGATTGGAGTTATTTCCCTTGACACCCCCTCCTCATTCGCCAGATAGGCAAGATGGCAGGATACGATAAATTTAATTAAAATTTGATTTTTCTCTGTAAAAATAAAATAAATAGCAAAAAAAAAAAACTCAACTTACTTTATCAAATTAAGTGAATTTTTTTAAAATGAGAACTTAATACCATAATGGGTACATACAATATAATATTTTTTTCAATATTTTTATTTTTTAATGTCTTGATTAAACTAAAACTAAAAAAGTATCATTTTTTCCATCATTTTGGACGGAGAGCGTACACAGTCGTAAATAAATAGTTCGTGAAGTGTACACAGGAAAGAGCACGCGTAGAAATTATGTAAATAATAGTTGTAACATTTCTTTCTTTCGATTGTGTAAATTGAAACAATGGCATTTATTTATTACTTTTCTTTGTTGCTATGAATAGATTGTTCGCTGCTGACGTGAAAATAAAAACTGAGTGAGCGCGAGTGGGAAGAGAGAGCTTCCCAAACGAGGACCGTAAAAACAACGACATTGTCTGCCGCTGTTACTGCCGACGACGATGACGTAACCATTAGACAAGTGCTTGCCATCAAGTGGAGACAGCGAAACACGACCACTGCGGATAATTACATCGGAAAACTTCCAATTCAAAATATATGCCTTTTTTTTTTGTCTGCTTTTTTACTTTTCTAGAAAGGAAGAAAAATACCAGGCATTTCGTCTTTATAGTAAGAGATAAAAAAAAAAAAAAAAAAAAAGAAAAAAGTACGACCTTGCATTTAAAGTGACTGTGTACCTAGCGGAAGCGTTACGTCGACGTTTGACAACAGTCGGTCATTCATAATCGTGTTGTTTATTTAGCAGTGTTAACAACTGTTTCTGTTGTTGTTGCTGTTGTTGTTGCTGTTGTGTAGCTACCCTCCTCCCAACAGAAAAAAAGAAAAAAACAAAAGATGATGGTTCATGTGATTACGAGTGAACACACTGACAGTTGGTTGGAAAAAAAAAAAACTTGGCAAAAAAAAAAAAATAAAGATAAAAATAAAAAAAATAATTATTTATCAATTTAGAGTAGAGTATTAGTTTCGTATAAAAATTTAACGTAAAATGATCCCCATTTCCTGATCATGCTAGCATTTTAGGGCGGTTAATTAATTTTGTTTCTACTATGGGAGATAAATTATGCGCGTTATAATTTAAGATTGTATACACAATCATAAGTATTTTCGATTCTGACCAATATTATTTGTAAGAAGGGAAATGCCCTTGTTTGTTTAAGTCTCCACGAGGGCAATATTGCATAACAATAAAAGACTTAATTTTATATATAAATATATATATATATATATATATATATATATATATATATATATATATATATATATAAATTAATTTTATATATATATATTTTTAATTAATATATATATATATAATTAAAAAATATTATTTTTTTTTGTCTGTTTCGTGATGACACAAGTGTTAAAACAAAGAAAAAACTAAAAGAATGTAAGAAAATAAAAAATTTAGCTATGTCCATTAATTCAGTACGCAACGTTAAGACGCCGGAAGTCGATTAGGTTTACCTAAATATGGAATGGAAGTCAGTAAACGTGAAACGAAAAACGAAACCATATGGAACCACTTCTTGTTTTATCGTCAAACAATAAAAAAAAAACTTTTTTTTTTTTAAATTTTTATAATTATTTTTTTTTAATGTTTAAAACATTCATATCGAAATATTTTATTTCAAAAAAGTAATTTAAACTTTCATTATTTTACATTTCTATAAATAACTTTCTAAATATTTAAAATATTTGCATCGCTTCCATATATTCATTTTAAGACACTTTTTGGTACTTGTACAGTTTAATCAAGACATTAAAAAAAAATGAAAATATCGAAAAAATAAAAGTTATATGTTACGTATCCGTTATGGAATGAAGTTTCCCGAAAAAAAATATCACTTAATTTCATCAAGTAGTTTCTTCTTCTTCTTCTTCTTCTTCTTCTAGCGAAAAAACAAATTTTATGATACCTAGCAAAAGGTTCGATTTTTAGGAAGACAAGTTAGTATTAAAGATGGGTGGGAGTGTCCGGTCTTTAAACTGAGTTATCTCCCCGTGGCGTACCCCAAAAAATAAAAAATGACCATCTTCAACGCGCTGTCATAAAAACGTGTTTTTCCGCTCTAATAAAAACAAAAAAATTACTCGATCAAATTAAGTGAGATTTTTTTCCGGAGATCTTCAGTCCAAAACGGATACGTAAAATATAACCTTTTTTTTTTTTTTTTTCGATATTTTCAATTTTATTTAATGTCTTGATTAAACTGTACAAATTCCAACTTTGGGTTTGTACTGTACACATAGATTCGAAAAAGTTGTCAAAAAACAAAAATATAACAAATAAATGTTACCAAAGGCAAGATAAGTAACTTTTTTTTTTTTTTTTTATCTAACTAGATAATTTTCTAGTGTTTTTATTTAATGTAACATGTTTATTCAGCTCGAAAAACATACAGTGTTTACCAATGTATTGGAAAATTTAAAATAGTGCCCGACTCTCTCTTTGACACGATAAGTTTGGGAAAAGGAATTAAAAATAAAAAACTAGACACAATACTGTTAGAAACTCGCTACATATATGTTACCGTGACATAGGCTGACATATATTCAGTGTGTTTTTAACAGTATTTTGCGTATTTTTTAAAAACTCCTTTTCTCCAACTTACCGTGTCAAAGAGAGAGTCGAGCGCCATTTTAAATTTTCCAATACATTGGTAAACACTGTATGTTTTTCGAGCTTAATAAACATGTTACATTAAATAAAAACAGTAGAAAATTATCCAGTTAGGTAGAAAAGTAACTTATCTTGCCTTTGGTAACATTTATTTGTTATATATTTGTTTTGTTTTTCGACAACTTTTTTTTAATCTATGTGTACAGTAATACGAACCCCAACTTTTTTTATACAAATATTTAAAATAAGTTTTTTTGATAACACAAGAATTGTTGATAAAAAAAAAAACTTTCATACATTATTTATGACAAATTCCATTTATTCATTTTAAGACACTATTTTTTAATACAAACGTGTAAAATAAGTGTTGTTGTTTTTATATAACACACATTATTTATGACAAAATTCTCTAATAAAATTTGTGAAAGACATAAATATATTATTTCAAAAGACACCATCGATAAAAAATGTAAATAATAAAAATGCTTATTAGTTTTTTTTTTTTTTTTTTTTTTTTTTTTTTGTTACAAGTGTTAAAACAAAACAAAAAAATCGTGGTATTTTTTTACATTAGGTCTACCTTTACAATTTTCTTTAAAATGACAACTTACTGGGTTTTCAACTATGCTGAATACGAAAATCGCATTGAAATTTTTGCAGAGACGAGTATCGAGATATAAAAAAACTGTATCATGCGTTGTATTCTTTGGCGGCTATGTTTTTTACGCGCGTGCGCGCCATAAACAAATCTACTTCCCTACAAACAACACTGCCACCTAACGTAAAAACATGGCCGTCAAAGAATATAGTGCATAGTACAGTTTTTCTATAACTTGATAACTATTAGTCTCTGCAAAATTTCAATGCGATTTTCGTATTCAGCATAATCGAAAACCTCCGTGGTCGTCATTTTAAAGAAAATTGTGGAGGTGGACCTAAAATACTGCCAACGCTGGTTTCGTTTTCGCTTCATATTTAGTGACTTCCATTCCATATTTAGGTAAACCAATTCCACTTCCGGCGTCTTAACTTTGCGTACGGAATTCTTGGACATAGCCATGTTGTATTGTTAAAACTAAAAAAAAATATTCCAAGAAATGCAAAAAATAAAGTTTATTATATTTCATTTTTTTCATGAACGCAAGAAATGTAAAAACAAAAACAATTTCTTGAAACAAAACACATCTACATGGTTTCGTACTTCGCACACGAAACACTAAAAAACATTTTTATTTTTTACATTTCTATAAATGAAGTCTTTTGGAAATAATACATTAAATATATTAGCACAAGAAGTGTTGAAACTGGGATAGTTTTTTTTTTTTTTTTTTTTTTTTTTGAAAACGGGGTGTGGTTTCGTGTTTCGTTTCATGCTTGGTGGCTTCCGTTCTATATTTGCATCCATTTCCGCCATCTTTGTTTTGGGAGCGCACTTGTTAGAGATTGCACAATAAAATTTAATCTAGCTCAAAATCCTTTTTTGATATTCTGAAATATTCTATTATTTTGAAAAACAGCCAAGTTCGTTTACATATTTTCAAACTGGTAAACATTGATCGAAAGTGACTTTTCCAGGGCAATCATTGTCAAGCCCAAAGCTGGCGTTATATTGTAAACAAACATAGGCAGAACTTTATGAACGTCAAACGTATCAGTATTTAATCGATAATATTTTTTAAAGAAAAAGAAACTGCCACCAGAAATCGAACTCACGACTTTTTTGTGGCATTAGTCAACAAAATAAAATCGAATTCCCGGCGCTTCTACAGAATTGAGACGAGATTTTGTAGTCAATAAATGGAGTTTGCAGATAAAAAAAAAAACAATGGTTTCAACTGATTTTTTTTGTCAATTCTAATAAGTTACAACAGTAGCTTCCAAATTATGCAGTCGGAATTACTTGAATATTACTGAATTATTGGTAATTGTACAGTTTAATCAAGACATTAAAAAATGAAAATATCGAAAAAGGTTATAGTGTACGTATCCGTTTTGAACTGATGATCTCCGAAAAAAAAAAAAATTTCACTTAATTTGATCGAGTAGTTTTGTTTTTTTTAACAGCGGAAAAACACGTTTTTATCACATCACGTTGAAGGCAGCCATCTTGGAATTTTTTAGATTTTTGTTTTGATTTTAGAAACGCCACGGGGAAATAACTCCAGTTAAAGTGCCGACACTCCTTCACCATCTTTAATACTAGCTTTTCTTCCTAAAAATCGAACCTTTTGCTCGGTATCATAACAAATTGTTTTGTTTTTTTTTGCTGTAAAACAAAAACTACTCGATAAAATTACGTGAATTTTTTCAGAGAACTTCATTCCATAACGGACACGTACAATTTAAACTTTTTTCGATATTTTCATTTTTTTAATGTCTTCATTAAACTGTACAAGTACCGAATTATTTAAAAAACAAACAAACAAACAATATTCGTGGTAACAGGTGAAACATTGCCGCCATATTGTTTAAATCGAAACGGAAAGTTACCTTACTTTTTTTAACTCGCCAGTGTCTTACGATCATTTTCAGCAATTTCTATTTTTTTTATTTTCTTTAATAAATAATTTTCTGCCTTATCGATTTTCGTAATTTTTGGATATAATCATCTTAAAAATGCGAGGAATACGGAGATACCATTGTTTTCATGTGAAATTCAGTATTAGGATTTCCGAAATTTCGTCCTAATAGTGTAGAAGCGCCGAATTCCCTAATTGTCACAAACACGATACTTGGGTCTTTTTAAGGTACCTTTTCTTCTCTCATATTAAAGCTACGAGTGTAGACTTCGAAAATATCAATTCGACTTGGAAATGAATTGAGTTCTCTAGATGTTTTTTCTTGTCCTTTATCTCGGTAAAAAGTGCAGCTCAAACAACAATTTTGAATTGGCAGATTTTGAAAAAATGCGTCGAGGCCGTTGATAGCGCAAGCAAAACAAACAGGCTGTAATTGCGCAACTCTACAAAACTTTGAAAACGAACAAAGGGAGTAAAAATCTAGGCGGACCTGAAAGAGTTTGTACTCCTCTTTATTTTTTATATTTTCGACTTTTTCCCCCAATTTTTTTCAGCGGATTATTATCGAATGGACACTAGCCTATCAGACTAAAAAAAAAAAAAAAAAACGAAAAAAGTCAATATTTAAATATTTGTAAGTGGTGCTGGTGCTCAATTTCTAATGCAACGATCTAGTAAATCGATCACCCATTTTAGAACCACATTTTTAGCCCAAATTTCGCGAATTTAGCCTTTTTTGAGCAGTTTAGCATTTTTTTTTTTTTTTTTTTTTTGAGATTTTTTTAAAAAAGTGAAATTTAAAAATAGGCAAAATTGTTTTAATTAGGGCTAAATTTCCGAAATTTAGCCAAAAATTCTCTAGTGGTTTCAAAATAGGTGATCAATTTGTTAGAACGTTGAATTAGAAACTGAGCACCCCCTACACATAGTTAAATATTGACTTTTTCTTTCTTTGTTTCTTTTTATTTTATTTCATTTATTTTTTTTTTTTAGATAATCTTGTAGACTAGTGTCTATTCGATAATAATCCGATGCATATTTTTTTTAAAAGACGAAAATAAAAAAATAGAGAGAGGGAGCAGCAAAATCTATTCTTACGGGCCAAGGACGATAATTTGATTCCCTAAGACACGAGTATACGCACTTTTAGTAGAATCTGTGCGAGCCTTTTCTAGTCTCGCACAAAAACACACATTCACATTTCAAGCTATGTCATATACATACGCGCACACAAACATACGCGCCCACGTCCACACACGTACATATATTCACGTTCGCGTACATACACTCACATTCACGTGTATATACACACACGCTAACGCACACATATGTACTCACACACGTGCACACGAACGCACACATGGACGACGTCACTTCCGCTTTCTAGGGAAATACACATGCGCAAAAGACCACCGGAAACGAGTATAAAAGAGAGAGCAACAAGCGGCTCCTTTTTTTTAGGCCGAGCTTTCGAGCCGGTCGGTCTTCGGACCGACCGCGTGCGTCACGCCCACTTACTACTATCTATGTGGGACAAAAGGCCAACAGACAGTACCTACACTCTTTCTCTCTCTATCTACTACTGTTCCCTGAGAACACCTTCGCGTAGCTGACTGCTAACTGATGTCAACTCTCTATCCTCTTCTTTGTCTACACGCTGGACTATCATTCTCATTTCCACTACAACATTCATTTCTCTTCCCACGCGCGGACAAACGATAGTGACCCGAACTTGAGATGAACACACATTTCCTTTTCTTGCTACAACATCAGTCCCGCAACGAACATTGGTTACACACGCGCGGACATGAACACATGTTATAACTAAAACATTCATTCTTTCAACAGCAAATAAACGACGTTTATCTTATCCATCAATTGAGTCTTTGTTTCCTTCAATTCCATTCGTTTCATTATTTTCTTGTGGCGAGCTAGAGTATTATATCCTGGACCGTTACAAATCTCTAAAGAACCCTTCGCTTTATGAAAAACAAAAATTAAAGAAAAATCTGTATGATGTACTTACCCGCAACGCAAAGAAAATATCACACGCCAAAAATCACGTAAATTCAAGTAGTTTTATTTTTATAAAGAAAATAATTTTTTTAAAGCGAATTTGAGTTTTTTCCAACACTCCTCCCTCCATGTTAATGTCTTTCTTAAATCTCGACTGTTTCTTCAAACTGTTTTCAACATGACATCGAGAGATCGTCGCTTGTAATTTAACCACAAATTTTGATTTTCTTCTTCAAAAATAAAACTATTGGATCAACTTAACAGTTTTTAGTTGTTGTAACAGAACACACAACCACCATTTACCTAACTTTCATGTCAGCAAGGTATTTTGGATGGGTAAAAAATTAATTAAACTTTACAGTAGCACTTCAGACAACTAGCAATATCGTCTCCTCCTTCCCTGCTAAAAAGGATAATTTAATGTCTGCGAGGGTTCACCTTTTAGGATCGGGCCAAACCTTACCCACGGGCCATACCTTATCCCATTCCAACAAAGAAGTTTAGAACAGACTCTAGATTGAATGATACTAACGTGACCAAGGCTGGTATGACAACTGTCCAGAACCTGTGCTAGAAAGTCTACAGTCCTTATTTACTTGCCTCCCCACGAGGGTATATATTTTTATTTTCGTTTTCTTTTTATTATTTTTTTAAATAATATATTTCCAATAAATTGTTTAGTTGTTAATTATTAACAGGTAACTGATGTCTATCAATTTAATCCAAGTTTTATTAAAAAGAAAAATGCCGTTGCTTTTATTTCCCAAAGCTAGGGTCAAATTACTCTTAATGTAACAATTACAAAAAAAAAAATAATAATAGATAAATAAATATATAAAAAAAATAGAAACATACATAAAAGTGTTTCTAATTGACAGACTATTCCAGAATTAGCTCTATCGACTGGAACGATTTAGTTAAATTTATCATTCAAACGATAGCAACAAATTAGGGGGGGGTGGGAAAATATTTGTTTTCTTATTTAAAAGAAAATAACAATCTTACTTGACATGATGACATGAAAAGCAAGAAACATGCAAACATATAAAACGTCTTTTATTTATTTATTTATTTTTTTATTTTTTGAGAGACGCTCTGTCAATCTTCTGGAACCTTCGTGTCCTAATATTTTTTATAAGAATATACTTCTACAAGGATGGATGGGGTGGGGATCTTTCTCTAATCATTTCGGGTTAAATTATCTTTCAAGAATGTCTTTTAGAATTTCCTTGAATAAATAAATAAATAAATTCTTTTCCTGGAGCCCGCACGGGGAAAGCCTAAACCTGCTCGTCTTCATCTTCTCTTACGTATTTTGGGGGTCGTTATCCAAATACGTTTTAAAATGTAACCAATAAATTAAAAGAATAGGAAATAAAATAAAGCAAAGTCTCGTACACAGACACAAGGTAGGTACGGGCAAAAATGGGCAGATAAAGATAGGGGGACCTAGTTTTGAAAGCTGATTTATCATAATTTTTTTGTAAGTTTCCGACTACTTTTTGATTGTATTTAAAAAATTAAAGACTAAAGTTAATTTCCAAAAGGAAAAAAATATTTGTACACGTGAAAAAAAAGTTATGAAAAATGTTTTCATAGCGAGCTAACAAATTCAGCTAAATTTTAAAGTTAAATAAAGTCATTGTAAAAATCCTTTAAAAGATAAATATTAGTTTTCTGGGTCTATTTCAAAGATAATTAGTAAAGTCCTAAGATATTGAATTAAATAATAATAAAAAAACACCTTGTTTGTGCAAAAAATAACTTAATTAGCCCACCAAAAGCAAGTAATTCTGCCGTTCGCCAAAAGCGCAACAAATAAAGGTTTGTAAACACGGTTATACGAAAGCCCAAAATTACAGCCAATCGAAACGCTGTTTCAAAATGAAGCCATGATAGTAAAAAGAGGTAGGGGTGTCAGATTCCTTTTATTCCCCAGACGTGCATCCATACATTCCTATTCTGAACGTTTGTATCAATTTTTATCATTTTTTTAATTTAATTATTTTTTATGTTCCTGTTTTTAAATTATTTTTTTTTAATTATTGTTCGAGATTATATAAAAATTATGTTACGTGAAAAGTTTCACATTCTTGCAAGCAAGGAGATTATTAAAATCTTGCATATGAAAATTATGCGAAATCTGTAATTTAAAAAAAATAGAAATATTTTTGCTATTATAATTTTTTTAGTGTGAAAATATTAAATAAACAATGCTTAATTCAATGGTAATATCGGTAGTTCGAGACATTCATTTTTCTTCGAGTTATATCGAATTCATTAATACATACTTTAAGGGCTTTTTTCGTAATGTTCCTGTAATTTTTTTTTTTTATTGTTACAAATTACGATGCTTTATTTATATAAAAAAGCAAAAATAAATTCTTGCGTTTTTTATTTACTACTGAAAACCATAACTTTAGTGAAGGTATTTTTTGTTTAAACAAAGTAATACATTTACACTAAGATTTAAAAATTAGTTCATTATATTCCGCAATCATTATTTGATAAATACTGAAAATTTCATTAAAATTGGTTAATTTCCTGATTTTTGGTGAATTTTTAAGTAAAGTCAAAATATAGTTATACATTTTGAGCATCGGCATTCATTTTGCACGTACCTAATACGAGGGGAGCAATAAACAAATTGAGACAAAATAAAAAAGAAGCAAATGAAAGCTAGACCCGAGAATTATATCAATTTAGTTCAAGTTTTATTAAAAACAAATAAAATACTGTTGCTTTTATTTCCCAAAGTAAGGATCAAAATTAACTTTAAAGTAACAATCACGAAAATAAAAATAGAAACATACGTAAAAAAAAAATGATATCTAATTGAGAGACCATTCCAGAATTAGCTCTATCGACTGAAACCTTCTGGTTCTAATTTTTTTTTTTTTTTTTTAATAAAAATGTCCTTCTATGAACGAGAGTTATCTCTATAATCACTTCGGGTTAGATTATCTTTCAAGACTGTCTCTTCTTTGAAGTTCCTTGAATAAAGAGAGACTGCATGAGAACACCCTATAACCTACTCGTCACAACGTTTCGGCCGTTTTGCCCTCCAGCCTTCATCAGGTGTTTTGTATCGAACTGGGGAACCGTTTGTTAGGAGTCTCGAACCCAACCCTTTTTACAGCAAAAAAATCCCCAAAACTCAATCTGTTTCTTCCGCTGTTCTTAAAAACCGATCTTGTGTCTAACACTGCCCTCGTGGGAAGGTAAGTAAATAGGAACAATCAACGGAGTTTTCCATATATTTAACATCAAAATTTGGCGGAGAACGATGTTAGTGTTCTTCGTCATGGCCGTCTACACCCGATCTGAAGAAAACGGGCAAGCATCCCTCCTCCCTCACCTCTTACCCCAGGGATAGATAGGGCAAGAAGTGCAGGCTTTCCATCCCACAAAGGCCGAAACTCCATCTTCTTCCCGTCACCGCTAGATGTCTGAGAGAGTAAAAAATAAATAAAAATAAATATATAAAATTCTGAAACAAATAAAATCAAATTGATTTTATAATTCAATTAAAAATATTAACAAATAGTTTAATTATTAACAAAATTGGTAAAAACGCATAGTAGCATACGTAGATAATATAGGAATTTTGGGTTTCCATGGTAACAAAACTGAAAGAAAAAAAAGGGGGAAAAAAGGAAAATAAAGCAAATTTGTTGGAAATGGGAAACTAATAGAAATGAGCAAAATAAATACAGACCCGAAATGTGTTTAAAATGATCCAAATTTATTAAAATAAAAGTCATCAATTGCCTTTATTTCCCAAAACAAGGGTTTAAAAAAAAAAACTTAAGAAGCATTTAAAATAAAATAAAAATACAAAAAAGACGACAATTCTTACTTGTAAGAAAGACCGAAAGAAAAAAAAAACATACAAAACAGAAAATAGTTCTTTTCAGTCCTTGTTTTAAATCCTGTCCTTCTTTTAACAAACTGTTCAGTCTTTCAACAAAATGTTTTTTTTTTCTTTTCCGAAAGGAATCACAAACAAAGTCTCTTTGACCTTAAATGGGAGAAAGAGGTAAAATATTTTTCCTTTGTGTTGGCTCAGATACCTTTTCAAAGGAAAGAAAAGAAAACAATAAAGCCGCTTTGGTAGGCTTTATGTGTACAAATAAAATAATTCACGGGATAAATTCTGGTATTAATGGAATAGTTTTTTTTTTGTTTTTTTTGTGAAAGAAACTTCGGTTGAATAATCTTTCCTGGAGGTTACATGTGCCGATAATATACTAGTCTTGTCGGCGAAATTAATTTCTATCTTTTCCAGAAAAGAAATCCTCAAAACTCGACCAGTTTCTTCTGTTAATCCTTTAGAGACTAATTTTCCAGTAGATAAAACCTTATTGCTTTTTAATAACTGGAAACAAAATTACGATGAAAATTTAGTAAATCTTTTTCTAAAAAAGAAAAAAAAAAAAAAACGTGACGAATTTAACGTCAAATCTCTTTGACGGAGCACGATATAAAACCTCCTCCCCGCAGGCAGGGGATCTTCGAACTCATGAAAATGGACAAAGGCCCTTTCTTCCTCCCCCTCCCTCTCCAGGGGGTAGGAAAGTAGCAGACTGCTGGAAGGGAATTATAACGATGATGATGATGATGATGATGATGATGGAAGTGAACTGCAAACAGCCGGTCAAAGAGTGCGTTCCTCTCGCTAAATGCCGTAAGAGTGCGTTCCTCTCGCTAAATGCCGTAAATGTGTGTATATAAAAAATAAATAAAAATTATTTCTTAATTAAAATTTCAACAATAGAAGGCCGTTCCAGTAAAATCAAGTGACATGCTGACATCGTAGAATAAAGTACGATGACCACTGTTAGGCGATAGATGACTATCTCGAGGATTGTTTTTATTATTGAAATCCTTTTGAGATGAGTAATTTTATTTATTTATTTATTTATCTTCGGACTATTATACTCATCTTCTAGTTATTGTTTCACAACGTTTCGGCCAACTATTCCTCTATCATAATATGATAATAGTTTGCAAATAAATAAATAGATAAATAAATAAAATTACTCATATCAAAGGGATTCCAATAATAAAAATAATATACAATTTGGTACGGAGCCGATGATGGAAGACCAAATAAGAGCGAGAAGACTTGGATTTATAAGACCAAAAAATCCAACCTTGATCGCCCTTCGGGGTCGTGGCGCAGTGGATAGAGACGTTGAATCTAGGTGAGCATTGTCTGAAGATAGTGGTTTCAATCCTACCCAAAGCCGGCCTGAGGATTAGTTGGTCAAAATATGGTCAGACGACAAATATGGAAGACAGTAATTACTGAGAATACAGTTAAGAGACTCAGTATTCCTATCCCATCGCGGTTTACCACCTGACGAAGGCCAGAGGAATAGCTGACCGAAACATTGTGAAAAATAACTAGGATAATAATAGTCCGCAAATAAATAAATATTACGAGGATTGTTTTAAAACGGGTGCATTTTGAAATTAATAATTAAATACACTTAAAGAAATAACACTTTACTACAGTTTTTTTTTTTTTGGCTTTATTAAGCCGTGGTCATAAAAATCGTTAGCAACAAACATAGATGTGATTAGGGAATGCATAAAACATCACGATAGTTAGCCAATACAGAAATTCAAAAATACGACAGTGATACATGTTCATTCACACAATTCTGAGGCAGCACATTCAGACAGGACTACAATGCGAAAGGAGATCGCCGGTACATTTCTGGGCAAACACCGGTGTGATTATGCAGAGGATCTAATGTGGTGTATATCATTACAGGCTTGGTCTGTTCAGCGGAGCACAGAACGGTATTTAACATTGTGGTGGGACAAGAACCATGAAATCATCTGTAAGCAACATATGAAACTGTTACATTCTGACGAGTAGACAGCAGATCTAATCCAAGCAGATCATACACTTTAGGGGGAACAAGGTGGCGACAGGGAGGACGTAGTACATATCTGATAGTGCCATGCTGTAGACGCTCAAAAGAATCAGACAATACCCTGACAACTCCGGCGTACACTAGGTACCTGTATTCCAAGTTGAGACGAATTGTAAAGCCTAGTCATCAAATGTCATTCATGAGGAATTTGGTAGCTCAAGATATGCAACACGTGTACAGCATAATCACATTGACACACTGGTTCTCATTAGATCACCAAAGTTAAGCAACGTTGAGCCTGATCAGTACCAGATGGGTGACCAATTTGGAAATTCCAGGCGCTTCATGTAGGGGGACGTCAACACCTCCTTGCAAGAGTTGCAAAAACCTAATGTCGTCTCCCCCTAACAGAGATATTGCGATTGGGGACCGCTTGTGAATTTCATACTCCCATGGAACTTTCTCCTTTGGAGGAAGCCGATTAAACCCACATAGGGTTAGTGCCGTTTTCATTTTTTCCCCATACGCAACACATAAAACTCTCTGTTAACTCTGTTAGATATATAAGACAGGTGGTCGTAAAACCTGAGATTGCAAGATAGTAAGAAGATTTCAAGCATTTTTCCTGGCAAAAATAATTTCTTTTAATTGCACGTATTCAAATGTAAAACAATTCTTTATCTTTCGGAAAAGAAAATGCAGTCACTTTTGGGCCAGTTTTTATAAATATCCCAGCAATTTCTTTGAGAATTGAAACAGAAAATAACTATCCTCGTAATAGTCGTCTATCGCCTAACTATGACCATTGTACTGTATTATGTGACGTCATCAGGTTACGTGACTCAAGTGGAACGGCTTTCTATTCACGTAGGCTAAGCTGAGTAGGTCAATATGCATGTTTATCACAAAAGTTAAATATATCACAAAGTAAGCTACATTTATTAATAAATAATAAAATCATGGATTTTTTTTTCGTTTCACACAAATTAAACATCATAGTAATGAAATATCCAAAAGTAGTGGGCTAGATTATCTCAATATTCCATAAGAATCTTTCACTTAATGATACAAGCACCAAAATTGGCAAAATGACGTTCAGAACATACATTTTAAGAAAAGAACGTTAGCCATCAGAAAATTCAAAATGGCTGCCAGTTTTTAAGATGGCTGCAGAAGCAAACCTACCAAATTTCAATTTTGGTGCTTGTATCACCAAGTGAAAGATTGTTTCAGCAATCTGTCCCACTAAAGAGAATAGTGTCGAAGAAATTGTTGAACCACACAAAAAAATATTGAGGAATCTTATTTTGCGCTAACACTGATCGAGTCAGTGTGGACTGGTTGTCCCGCTGACGACTTACCTGCAAAGAGTTGCTCTTTAGGGTATTCGGGTCTGCTATGAACGAAAATCACAGTAAAAACGAAAATCACACACACAAAAATAAATTTGTATGAAATGTGTAAAAGAAGGTCTTCAATTTCTCATGTTTTGACTCGTACTTTAAATTGTCCGCCATTTTTTTTTTTTTTTTTTGTTACATAAGACACAGGAAAAGTTGAACAAAGTTTTTTTTCTATAAACAAAAAAATGGACGAAAAAAGTGCGGAAACTTGAAAAGTTTTTTCTTAAGAAAAAAATAGTGAAACTTGAATACCCTTAAAAAGCAATTCTTTGCAGGTAAGTCTTCAGTGGGACAACCACTAACCAGCTCACATTGACTCCTTAATTATCCAATGTCCCTATTGTTTAGACTGTTCGGTTGCCATTCTTAACATGGCGGAGGGTGTGTGGTATTGCTTGGAGCATATGTCAAGTATCTTGTTCAATAAGGAAGAAATGGCGGCCACTTTAAAGTATTAGATAAAACATGGTCTTAATATCATAAAAATTACTTGCCAGCGACAGATTTAACTGTGATGTTCGTTTATACCGTACGCGAATACATCTAAAAATCAACTTTTTAAAAGTAACTCTTTATTTGGTCCTCTTAGGCACAATGACCATAAATATTTAATAAACAACACAACTCCTGGAAAAAAATAAAGCATATCAAAGGAATGCGCAAAAATATTTTGCATGATGAACAACCTTGATTTGTCACCGCTACAAAATAAATAAATAAATCAATAAATAAATAACATAAATAAAAATTAAAAAACAGACAAGTAGGTACCTCCAAAACGCATTACCCCCATGTCACTTTAACATAAGTTAATAATATTAACTAAATATTATCATTGTAACTTTTGGACCATATAAAAGAAGACTAAAATAAACTAATAATAATTGTTTACATTTTCTTCTCAGCGTGCGAAAATAGAGAAACTGTGAGACTAAAATCGTGTTTACATTATCGACACCTCAAAACAACGTTCCTTATGTATTCGTCATTAGACAAGGTTCAAAAGAGAGTCGCCAACCTGATAGGTCTTGAACTGTCATCTAAGCTTCAGCCTCTGTCCCATCGACGAAATGTTGCATTCCTCTGCCTGTTATACAAGTATTTTAACGGTGAATGCTCCGACGAACTGCAAGCACTTGTACTCCCTCGACGTAGATACCCCCGACAAGCAACTAAACCCCACCCCTTCACAGTTGAGATCCCTAGATGTAAGGGAGCCTTCTACTCCAATAGTTTCTTCCCCAGAACCGCTAGACTTTGGAATTCCCTTTCGGGTTACTGCTTCCCCAACAGTACTGACATGCAGAAGTTCAAGTGTAACGTGAACCGACATCTTGCTGCCCAACTCCCTACATAGTACCCCTGTAGTTTATGTCCCTGATAATAGCCCCCTATATCAAAGTGGCAATGTGCCTTGTTTGGAGTGAAAATGTAATAATAATAATAATAATAATAATAATAATAATAATTTTAAAGGCGCAGAAATGCCCCTATTTAATAAATTTATCAAAAATTAACTAATGGTGAAATTTTTCATGAAGTTTTTCATGTTTATTCACTTTTTAATTAATTCATATTTAAAAGTTTTCGTAAAATATAAAAAAAAGCAATATATTTTTGTTACATGTTCACCTACCCACAATTTTATTTTACGGAATCTGAACAAAATATATTAACATTTAACAAAATTTTAACATATAATAAGGCTGAAGAAGACAAAACTAATCGTGACAAAAATAACCGTTTCATTCGGAAGCTAATATCTTCAAGATAGCCGAAAAAAAAAAGGATTTACCCAATGCTTGCTAAAAGTGGGAAATCACGATCATTTATGGGTTAACTCCAGGTTTCTTCTAACAATTTTGATTAATGTGGATGGGATTGCGCAACCCTTGCTTCAAACATCAGGGGGATAGCCATTGTCTCTAAAGAGATTTATCGCTTAACGCCTCTTCAGACACACAAGTGACGCAATATGTCTCATCTATTTATAACATGAGAGAGAGAGAGAGAGAGAGAGAGAGAGAGAGAGGGGGGGTATCTCTACCCGCTGTCCATCAACATATGTAAACACCACCAGACACACTCCATTTGGTTGACGCCCACACATATCTCCTATTCCTTTTCTCTTTTCACCTAACAAGTAGGTTGATTCTTTTAGAAGACCTGATGCTGTCGTTGCTACATGAGTAAAACAAAACAAAACAAAACAACCTCAGATAGTCTTCATGTGTATATCATTCCCCCACCCCACCCCCCACGATGTGACACGTACGACAAAATGTCGGAACAGTGGAATTTTGCAAACGCCTGCGCCCAGAAGAAGACCATTCTGATCTGAAAAAAAAAAAAAAAACACTGGACAGCCCTATTGGTATTACCCGGTAGAGGCGTCTCAGGCGATAAGCAATAAACTAATCACTTCTCGAAGAGTGAGAAAGCAAAGCCTGGGAGAGTGAACCTCATAGAACTGCACAGGAGCAATACCATACCTCAGCTAACAAAGAAGACGCCACTACAAAAATGTTCTAAACTCTTGTAACTTTGCGGCCGAAGAAAACTCGGACGATCGATTGCGGATTGTAAGAAATTTCTTCCCTACACACCCAATTTCCTCCCTGCAGATTGCAAATGAAACTCCACAAACAAAGCCATACCTTTTAAAACTCAAATTTTATTCAAGATGTATCAGAAATGAAAGTTCTTTGGTCCCGGTATGTCCTTGCAAAAACAGTGGCTGAATTTGCTATCCATTGCAATGGAGCCTTTAGTTATGATTCCTCTGTGGAATGTTAGTTCGGGTTTCCTTTTAGAAGGATCCATGTTGTACATGGTTGAACATGGCTTGAATGTTGGTGCCCAATATGGCATATTTTGGGACCTCATGGTCTCTGGAAGAAATAGGAATAATTTCCCATAATCAAATATATCAAGCCGAACACTGTAGAATATCCTCATTGGGTAAAATAAGTTCAGCAATTATGTTGTCTCTGTATTTAGAGAAATGTCCTTCGTCCACCCACTGCATGGTGTCCAATGAAGGTAAAATCCTGGCACTCTATAACGGAGCACCGCTGTGTGAGTCCTTTACTGTTCCGTGTACATGTCAGACTGAAAAATAACGCACATGTAATACAAAATTGGCGCCAAACTGGCGCATTCAAATTGAACCAATCAAAGACCGTCTAGCAAATCATGTTAGGCGGGCAACAAAATGGCGTTGGTTATGGAATTTCTCACAGGATGAACTTAATGAACAAGTGTGAAATTTATTCACTACATGATTCCACATTTGATAAAATATGAATATTAAATCTAAATTTAAAAGTTCGGTTATATTGAAGTTTTCAGCTTTAAGATGGCTGCCAATAAAACATTATCTTGACTAAATTACTTATAGTTTTAGGTGCTTGGTTGAAATAGAGTCGACAAATCGATTCTTTTTTAATCTGTCATTTTAAGCAAAAATAATACTACGTACGTAGTTGTCATGTCGAAAATAGTAATATATCCAAAAATTACGAAAAATTGTCGACTAGAAAGTTATTTATAGTTAAAAGTAATTTTACGGAAAATTAAGTAAAATTCCATTTTTCTTAGATATTAATAAGTAGACGGTAAAGAGTTCACACACAAGGGACGTAACTTGGAACGTACATTTTAAATTACAACGTAATATCGTCGAACTTATGTACCATAGTGATAGCCCTTGTTTCACTTTTGCCTAGCCGGGGATTGAACCTATAACTATCGCGTTGATAGTCCCCAGTTCTAACCTCCGGCCTATATAATGCAACAAATAAACTAAGGTGAATGCATATTAATAATAATAATTTTAAATAAATATAAATATAGTCCCACTCCTAAAAAAAAAAGGAAAGAACCAAATACGAATTAAGAAAAATACAGTCTAACACCTATTTTTAACTTCAACCCCGCTAACAAGAAAAAAGGAAAAATGAGGCTGAAGAAAGAAAAACGAAAGAAAACGACGGAGGCAAAATAAAGGACAACAGAAGACAACCTGTCAATGTACCTATTTACTATGCCTCCCCACGGGACAGACACCAGGGTCGTTTTTTAACGTGGAGAAAAGGTACAAAAATAAAAATTGTCTCAGTCGTGAAGGATTTCTCCTCCACCGAAAGAGAACAAGAAATAGAAGTGCAGCATCTGATGAACAGATACTACACTTTGATCTTATCCCGAAGGCCAAGTTACAAATAAAAGAAAGGAAATATTTCTGGATCTAAAACAGAATAATAGTTCGCTGTAATATTTGCTATTACTGAATGGATTAATATAATACGCTGTCTTAATTTCAGTGATTGTTTGTTTAGTGTTTGTCAATCCTATTCGCTTATTCCAGAATAAGATTATAGCCAATAAAAACGCGCAGGTTGTAGGGGGTGACTTGTATTTAGTAAGTAAATTATTATAGATAAAAGACAATAGAAAGAAAAAAAATGAAACAATGACGGTCAATTTATCCTATTAAGAATATTTTCCGGAGTATCTGGTGGGAGTGGAAGTAAATTTCAGTAAATGAGTGAAAATTACTCCGACGCACTGCACGTGTTTTTTTTTTGTTTTATATATATATATATATATATATATATATATATATATATATATATATATATATATATATATATAAGAGCGATAGGCAAACCGCAAAAAAATGTAAAAATTACTGTAAGCGAACGAAACAGGTGCGAATTTTCCAAAAACACGTATAAATTCTTGATAGAAAGTGTGACCATAGCGGTATTCTATATATCGCTTGTGTCTGCAGGTTTATAATATACCGATGGAGTGGAAAAAAATCGACATTATTTTTCTTCAGAAAATAAGAGCCAAGTACGTCCAAAGATGGAGTACTGCTGCCACATCTGGGCGGGGGCTGCAAAAAACTACCTATCCTGCCTTGACGGAGTACAAAATAGACTCCGTGGCTTAGTGGGGGATGCCCTTTTCTCTACCCTGCAACCTCTTTCCGACAGAAGAGACTAGCGAGCCTGTCATTGTTCTATCGTTATTTCTATGGCAGGTGCTTGTCTGAGCTCCATTCTCTGGTCCCCCCTCGCCAATCTTTCTCAAAAAACACCCGACTAGCTGAAACCAACGTCAATAATTTTCCCCACTCCCTATCTGTATCTAAATCAAAACGTAGATACCATGAACAAATCTTCTTTCTTAGAACTGCACGCCTGTGGAACTCTGTTCCGCTTGTCTGTTTCCCTCCCGACTTCAACCTGGATGTCTTCAAGTCCAACACAAACAAATTCCTGATTAACCGCCCCCCTAAGTAATGACACCTCACCAATTCTCCAATACTATTGCTACACTATCCCTTTGACTACTGTACACACAATAACCCTTATCCCTGAGTGGCCATTGGGCCTTGATAAGTGGTGAACTCCACGTAAAAAAAAAAAGTTAAATAAAGATTTTATACACCGGGAAACATTAACTTCAGTCGATCAGTTTATATTTCCCGGAGATCATTTTACATTAAATGTGCACAGTAAAATGAATCTCTCTGACATAATTTAAAGAAGTCAATATATAAAAAAAAAAAAAAAAAAATGTTTTCAATCAATATAGAAATCCGAACATTTCAGAAGATATTGGGGGGGGGGGAGATATCAACTCTACGGATGCATCGGGATCAGATTACGTTAAACTTACATAACAATCTGAACCACCTACCTAAAAAATTGAAGAAGTCGATGAATAAACAAACAAGAAAGAAATTTATAATCTAAAAATATTACCTTTAATCGATAGTAAGCCGAATATAAAACAATAACAAAACTAAATAAAACAAACAAACAAACAAACAAACAAACAAATCTTCAATTTATGATCGACGAAAACGAGTTTGTGAAATTGTTTTGATGTTTTTCGCAACAATTGCCGAATTTTAGCGACTTGGGCGTTCAGCATCGTTCGTGTCTGTACAAGCCAGCACTTAAGCGTCTTTCCAACGAAGCCATTGCTTTACTTGAACAGTATTATTTCCCATCAGAAACCAATGCTTTCTTAACACATGAAATCCAGATATTTCCACTGTTTGGAAACAGTAACGTGAATAAAATAACTTTAATCCATAAACTGATATTTTGGTATTTGTGATCTGGAAGACAAAATAAAGACATACCATTAAAAAATTGATTTTTAGAATTATTCAGGTCTGTTTTGAACGATATATCACATTTAAAATTTTTGCCGGTAAGTAGATCTCATGATATTAAAACCTACATTTTCTGATGTATTCCTTATAAATTCACTGGTCGCCATTTTGAATATTGTTGCTTACAAGTAAATCCGGCCACGTTTTCGAAAAAAGTCAACACGATCTCATTAATTTTTAGGGGTGGGGGAGGAGAATTCACCATTGGACAGTTCTGTCGGCGCAAGGAAAGATTGAAAAAATTTTTTTTTTATTTTTCAGATGGGGGTAGGTTTTTTTATGTATCGCTTTTTTATGGGAGGGGGGGATTCAACCCACCCCCTTTGTGCTCTCATTTATAATGTAATTTGGAGGAGCACTGGAAGGGGAGTGGCGGCCGCCCCTAAATTAAATTATAGATTAGAGCAAAAAAGGAAAGTTGGAATCCCCCCCCCCCCAAAAAAAAAAATAATTAATGAGATCGGGTTGACTTGTTTTCGAAAAGAGGCCGGATTTACGTGTAAACAACAATATTCAAAATGGCGAGCAGTGAATTTATAAGGAATACATCGGAAAATGTAGATCTTAAAATCATGAGATCTAGTTGCCGGTGAGAATTTTAAATGTGATATATCAAACCCGAAAATCAACTTCTCAATGGCAAGTCTTCATTTGGTTTTTCAGGTTAGAAATACCTATATTTTTTTATGGAAATCGCTCCAAACAAGGCGTGAAGCCACTTGATGTAAGGAGCTAACAAAGACGAAAGATGATTATCAACAAAGAAACCACTAGACCAATGAGTTAGACAAGCCTGAACAAAGGAAGCAAGAAAAAGGTCAGACAATTCTGAAAAACACATGACATAATAGCATTTATATGGCAGGTGCTCGTCCGAACTCCAATCTCTGGTCCCCCTCGCCAATCTTTTACGAAAAACACCCGTCTAGCTGAATCCACTGTCAAAAACTTTCCCCACTCTTTATCTATGCCTAAATCGAAACGTAGATTCCATGAACAAAGCTTCTTTCTTAGAACTGCACGCCTGTAGAACTCTGTTCCGTCTGCCTGCTTCCCACCTGACTACAACCTGGATGTCTTCAAGTCCAACGTAAACAAATTCCTGATGAACCGCCCCCTTAAGTAGACACTTTATTAAATCTCCACACTAACGTACTGTACTTACAATAACCCTTATCCCTGAGTGGCTTCCGGGCCTTGATAAGTGGTGACCACCTTGTAAAAAAAAAAAGACTGACACTAGCAACATCACATCTGTGAGAGATGTTGCAGAGAAGAAGAGGATGTGCATCCAATCAAATTACAAATAAGTTTCTGCATCTTATCAAGAACCCTCAAATGGGAGACAGATTCACCAACCCAAATATGACACCGATACTCCATCCATAGATGGTCTAATAGTAGATTTGTAGAGATAATAGAATAACCTAGGGTGTGAGAAAGTGTTTAGAACGATAGCACAGAAATAGCAATGGATTTAATATATGAACTCCAATACAGATTTGATGAGAAAGAAAGACTGATAAGTTTTAGAATCGATTTCTCATCAAGAGCTCAATATTCCACACAGCAGGCAAGTCAAATATGCGGTCCATTGCAAACTTATTTACGGCCTGCACAGACAGCAACTTTGAAAAACTGTATGTGCGAAGGGGGGGGGGTACCAAAATACGAGGAATTTCAGAAAATTACTGAGGATTTCTATCTATTCTCGATTTAGGAACGTACTTTTTGGTTTTCAATCGACTGAAGGAAACTACAATGGTCATGCCAATACTTTTCAGAGAATTAAATTCACTGATCATCAATTCTCATCCCTGATAACATTCGGTCCTGGATATGACCTAAAACTATTTCCGATGGTGAGGTCCCACCTTGCGGGCCTTGGGGAGTGTGGAGCCACCCTTTAATTGCCATTGTTCACAGGTCCACTTTAACGCGGAATGGTAGTACCTGTTAGGGTCCCAACTATGGGTTAAATAGAAACCGATTTAAAAAAACAAATATACTCCATTAAAAATCGTTCCTCAAAAGAACTAGATTCGGCATTAAATAACCTGAAAAAGTAAAACAAAAACAACCAACCAACCAACCTGATAACATTCGTAACTGCACAGAATTTTCAACTCGACGTGCTAAAGATTGTCATCAACAAGCGGTATCAATTATTTATTTATTTTTTGCATGTTTTGAGATGAGGTTTCATAATTTGAGTATTCATTTTTTTTTTTTTTTTGCGGACTGTTATCCTCATCTTTATAGTTGTTGTTTCACAAAGTTTCGACCAACATATCCTCTGGCCTTCTTCAGGTAACCACGACGGGATAGTACTGCTGAGTCTTATAACTGTATCCCTAGTAATTACTGCCTTCCATAATTGTTGTTGTCTCCTCACGTTTTTGGCCAACTAATCCTCTGGCCTGCTTTGGGTAGGATTGAAACCGCTATCTTCAGACAATGCTCACCTGGGACCGTAGACTCAGTGCCGAAGAGCCCCGTAGCATAATGGATAGAGGCATTGAGTCTCTACGATTCCAGGTGAGCATTGTCTGAAGATAGCGGTTTCAATCCTACCCAAAGCAGGCCAGAGGATTAGTTGGCCAAAAACGTGGTGAGGCAACAACAACTATGGAGACGAGGATAATAGTGAGCCAAAAAAAAATGAATATTCAAGGTGTATCAATATAAAACGTATTTGAATGCTTGTCCATTTTTTTAACTATTCTAATTTATGTTCATTGGATTTGTTGCTGTTGAATTCACACATAATTTGAACCATTAATTTAAATTTTTGTTTTATTAAAATAAAGAACACATTTATATCTCATGCTAATTTCTTTCGTTATATGTTTTTTTTTAACTGCATGTACGTTTTATACGGTTATATCGGCTTTTGTAGGTAGATTAGTCAACATGGCCGACATGCTGACGTCACGTGGTAATTTAAAATTGCGAAATCCGGATATGGGAACGAAATGGGTTTTAATAGTTTTCTCTTTATCAAACAAATTTTTACGTCTAAAAGTATTTTCCCCTCATACACACACGTACAAATTTCTTTTTGTATAATAAATAGATAGATAGATAGATAGATAGATGTGTGTGTGTGTGTGTGTGTGTGTGTGTGTGTGTGTGTGTGTGTGTGTGTGTGTGTGTGTGTGTGTGTGTACACAAGGTGCGTTCCAGAAGTAATGTTTCATATTTTTATTCCGCCAGATCGGATCAGAGGGGATTACAGACTGCATTGTTATGATCACTAATGAATTCATAACCTGTAAGTTTCATTTCTCTGTTGCAGATATTGATGATAGGAGACTCTAAGGATGCAACACGTGTCATGGATGTGCGTCAGAAGCAAAGATGCATCATTGAATACCTGGCGAAAGTGCACTGAGAATGATGGTGACTATGTAGAAAAATAAATTCTGGAAGACAAAAGGTCGTTCGTTTTAATGGTACGACTCCCGTCTTCATCGCTCTTCAACTTTTTTTGGTAAAAATAGGAGGCTTTACTTTTGAAAGGGCCCTATGTGTGTGTGTGTGTGTGTGTGTGTGTGTGTGTGTGTGTGTGATCATTTCTATAATAATTATTTTTAATACTTTAATACATACAGACACTAGTGTTTCATACTTTCGGGAATCATCCGTGCATGGTGTCACGGTTACCGCCGGTCGGGAGGATTCGAACACGGCCACGACGTCATCTCTGATTCCATTTGCAAGGAATAAATCACTTGGCCAACGTTAACAGCGAGAAATAGAGTTGAAATTAACATTTATATAAAGCGTAAATGCCATTCAAGACTTTCAAGTTGTTCAGCTTCTGCAGGGTCAGTTTAGCAACGTGCGTTCGGGCATTGTCGTAAAGGAGATGTGTGCCTTTTCTGTTTACTAATGCTGGATGTTGTTATCAAAGTTTCTGATCCATTTGTTGACAGTACTCCTCTGCCATCATGGTTTGCCTGCACCAAAAAAAAAAAAAAAACTGTAATGGATGAGACCGGTCGCAGACCACCAAACAATCAGCATGTTTTTCTTTTGGTGCAACTCTGGCTTGAGGAAGTGTCGTGGAGCTTCGTCGGCGTCTAACCACTACGCTAAACGACGCTGGTTGTCGTAAAGAACCCATTTTTCATCACAAGTCACAACACGGTCGAGAAACGGGTCGTTCTTGTTGCGTAAAAAAAGTGAAGACACTTCATAACAGCGTTTCTTTTGGTTGGCATTCTATTCATGAGGCACCTATTCATCAAGTTTTTTTTTTTTATCTTTCCAATCTCTTTCAAGTGGTTGGAAATCGTCGTAGACGTTATGCCTTATTCAGAAGCAAGTTCTCGAACAGTTGTGCGTGGATTTGCTTCGACTTAATTGATCGTTGTCAACACCCGATAGCCGACCATCATCTTATCATCTTCAATACTTTTATCGCCGCCACGAAATTTCTTAAACCACCATCTCTCCGCTTAATATATCACAAAAATCGGTGGTATCTGAATTTCCACGAAAGTTAACCGCCCAATCTGCATGAGACTAAATTAAATATAATAGTAGCAGTAGTGGTGACCCAACGGGTCACAGGTACGTCTAGTATATACTTAATTTAATATACGTACGAACGTCGCTATTTTCGCATTAACTTTTTCCATTTCAACTGAATTTAGCCAAGGCAGTCTGAACACTCGTCCGACCGCACCTTCAATGGATAAGATACGATCGGTCACATGTACTTATTTCGTGCACGTGTCACACACGCATAACCCCATAGTCTCTGGAGAGGTGTCGAACGTCGCGGGGGTGGTGCTGGCTGTTCAAACATTAACGAAAAAAGAAACAACAGCAATGGCAACAGTTTAGCAGAGGTGGCAGGGGTGGGAGGCGGCAACGTTATTATTGCAGGTAATAATCTGGTACCAGCCGCATCCCAGTTTTTCACGAGGAGTACAAGAGACATCGCTTCAACACGACCCCCCATCTCTCTCTCTTTATCTCTCTTTCTCTCTCTTTATCTTTTTCTCCGACTCACTCTTAATTTTAGGCACTGACAAGTTTTAAAGCACCAACTTTCTTTTCGTTTATTTCCTTGAATTAGCAATTCGCAACTCAAGTACTGAATGACCTTTTCTGCCTTCTTTTCTTTTCTGGTTTTTAGAGTTAAAAACTAACAAGAACTCCCCCCCTCTCTCTCTCTCTCTCTCTCTCTCTCTCTCTCTCTCTCTCTCTCTTTGTTTGAATATGACACTTTATGTGTCTCTACTTACCTGCCCTTCCCCCTGGGGAAGTGGTCTTAGTCAGACACAAGGTCGGATTTTTAAAGTGACACTCTACCTTGGGACAAAAACAACAATTGGGCCAGTATAGAAAGACCTGTCTTTAATTAACCGAAGACAGAACCGACGCAGTGAAATATCAGAACAGATACTACACTTTGACCGTGGCCGAAAGACATCGCAAATATTTAAAGGTTTATAATCTCCATCATTTTGATTTGCTTCTTTTCGAGGGAGATTTTTTGGTGCTCCTATAGTTATTCCTGCCCCCATTTTCTGTTCTTACCTCAATATGGGTGATTCCAAACCCTAAACTAGAAAATAAATAAATAAATAAAATAGTAATAATAATAAAATAAAATAAAAATAATGTAATATTCCCTTTCCAAGTTGAGATATTAAATTTTTTATCCACAAGAAAAAATACAATTGGACACAAGGCCAACTCAAAAAGAAGGGGGATGGTGAGGTTGGTTGGTTCATCTCGTCTCCGTTTGAAACTTAAAAAGATTTCTCTCTCAGCCAGCATCTTTTATCCTGTTTACTCTTTTTAATGTGTGTGTGGGGTGGAGGATGTTCTTACTTAAACCCAATTTAAAAATAATTTTAAAAAAAGTCCAAGTTGATTCATTTTCACTTATAAAACATTTTCACTAATAAAACATTTTCACTTCTAAAACATTAACCTTTAAAACGTGGAAAAAACATGGCTAAACACGCACATCCTCCCGAGAGTTTTATTCTGGAGTTGTGCCCAGTGAGGAAACAGCAACACAATATTTCCTTCAACATGGTCTGATGGTTGAGGAAAATTCTTGATGCAAGTGCGTTGGGCCAGTGATTTTTAACTAGCAAGAGGATCCGTGAACAGAATGTGCTAGTATAAAGAAAAAAAATGGTTGCCAATTAGAAAAGGGAACAATTCTTCCATTATACCAATTTGAATGGAAGGCTCCACTGTAATTTGAAGCTTTTAATTAATATTTTGATTGTTTAAAGTTCGTTTTATGTATTTTTCCAGCATGTTTTATAGAATAAAATAAAATAGTGTCCAGAAGTTTTTTTTCCATTCCACCTTTAGTAAGAATCACCTTAGACGCGAAAAATAGGGTAGGAATTACACTATAGCAGCATCGATTTTTTAAAACTTCATATAAACTTTTAATTATTTTTTTTTTATTAAATTAGTGAAAATTCAATTTTCCAATATTGACGACCGAAGACAAAGACAAATGGTACAAGCACAAACCAGCAGCAGTACTGGAAAATGAAAGTCACAAAAGCCTAAGCGATATGGATATACAAACGGATAAACTCATCCAAGCAAGAACGGATGTCATAATAGTTAACAAGAAGGAGAAGTCCTGCCAGCTTTTGCCGTTCCAGCAGACCACAGAGTGAAAGTTCAAGGAGACTGAGAAGCGGAGCAAATACACGGAACTGGCCAGAGCTTAAAGGGATCGAGAAAATGAAGAAAGTAATGATAACACCACTAATATTGGGAGCGCTAGGATCGATACAGAAAAAATTTGAAAAAGAATGGGAGAGATTGGAATCAGAGGGATGACAGAGAAGATACAACGGATTACAATAATGAAAACTGCAGAAATATTAAGGAAACCCCTTGAATGTGGAGACTAACACCACACATAAACTACACACAAACTGGACACAGGAACGGCTACAGATGCAAAACACAAAGAAACATCACATGGAATCATAAAAAATTGAAACTGTATAATTGCAAGATACGCCCCCATTTTTTTGAGTGTCACCATGAATAGGCACCACACCAAATAATGAGGATAAAGAAGGATGGAAATACCGAGGAGAGAAAGCACTAGCCAGACCTCCGCTGGCTGAGTGCAAAGAAGGCTGGGACCTTGAGGAGGCTCATTGCCTCCCAAATACCAGTGAAGACCAATGGTCATTGCCAATGAGCAATCAATGGTAAATGGCTGTTGCGATAATGCAAATTCTTTTGCAAAGGTTATCGAAAGAAGTTGAGAGTACTGGAAGTTTGGGGAGACTTGTTGTCACTCAGACTCCAGGGAGCACCACAAGTTGTTCTCAAAGAACAATCTTTGAGGATGGCTTGTGTGACTACTCCTAGTGAGTAAATAATAATGGGGATAGCTGAGAAGATACAATGGATAGAAGTAATGAAAACGGCTGAAATATTAAGGAAACTCCTTGAATGCGGAAACTAATACCCATGAATTACAAGTGCGAGTCGGTCGCAAGGAAACAACAACGAAAATAAAACGGAAACATGGAGGAACACTACATGGAACCAAGAAAACTGAAACTGTTTAATCGTAAATTACCCTCCTCAACACACAAACACCAAGAAAATTGAAACTGTATAAATCATAAATTAACATCGTCCCCCAACTGCACTAAAATAAAATTGTACAGCCGGCATCAATTGACACCATACTAAATAATATAGAAGAGTCAAGAGAAAGCACCAACCAGACCTCCACCGGATAAGTGCGAAGAGAACTGGGACTTTAGGAAGGCTAAACTAACCAAATTCCAGTGAAAACAAATGGTCATTGCCAGCGAGAAGTCAATGGCAAACGACCTATGGGATAATGCAAATTCATTTGAAAAGGTTATCGAAAGAAGTGGAGAGTACTGGAAATTTGGGGAGACTTGTTGTCACTCAAACCCCAAGGAACACCACCGGTTGTTTTTAGTAAGTAATCTCTGATCAGTGAGTAAAATAAATAAATAAATAAATGACGACGACGACGACGACGACGACGACGACGACGATAATAAACAAAACTGAAAACTAAAAAATCCTTTGAGACATATGCGAATGAGCTGTACGGAACTGGCGGTAAAGTGAATTGTAGTAGTGCGCTAATCGCGTGTGCATTATTATGCAAGTTCGGTTATTTCTGTGTTTTTTTTGGGCTTTCTTTTTTTACATACGCATCACCACTTACCAAGGCCCACATACCACTCGAGGATAAGGGTTAAGAGTGTACAGTAGTCAATTGGACAATATAGTAATCGTTAGTAATGGAAATTCGGTAAATTTGGTAACAAGTGGAACGGCTCATCGAGAACTTGTTTACATTGGACTTGAAGACAATCAGATTGTAGTCAGCTGGAAAGCAGGGAAACGGAAGACAGTTCCACAGGCGTGCAGTTCTAAGAAAGAAACTTTTTCATGGAATCTATGTTTAGGTTTATGCACAGATAAAGAGTGGGGGGGGGAATTATTGATAGTGTTTTCAGCCAGACGAGTGTTTCTTGTGAAAGTTTGGCGAGGGGGGGACCATAGATTGAAGCTCAGTCGAGCACTTGCCATGAAAATAACGATACATCAGAGACAAACTCGCAACATCTCTTCTGTGAGAAAGAGGTTGCAGGGAAGAGAAAAGGATATCCCCTACGAGGCTACGATAAGTCCTTTCTAACATCTTCTGCCCAGATGTGGCAACAGTATTCCATCCTTGGACGTACCTGGCTCTTATATAGATAGAGAATTGCATCAGCAGTAAGATATCTACTGGATCGATAGAAGGATCCCACCATTGTTCCAGCGGCCTTGGCAACGGATTTAATGTATGCGTGTCCACTTAAGATCAGGAGTAAAAAAGCCCAGAAGCTTGTCAAAACATGAGGCCTCCTCAAGACGAGAGCCATTCATTTCAGTTGATGCCAGATGGGGATCAGAGCATTGATGATGTAAAGATAGAAGCTTGGTTTTAGATGCATTAAAAATAACCAGCCGCTCTTTTCCCCATTATACCACGTGTTCAAGAGCAGAGGAGAGAGAATCGGAGAGAACTTGGTCGTTTATGGTTTTAGATGTGCTACCATAGATGGTAGTGTCATCAGCATAAATGTCTACAAATGATGTAAGGATGTGATTTGGAAGATCATTAATGTAGATCAGGAAAAGAGTTGGGCCCAGGATGGACCCCTGAGGGTCTCCAGCATTATACTGTGAGCTTCTGATTTTTGCCCATCAACCACTATTCTTATGAACCTATCAGAGAGAAATGATTTAATAATTGAGAAGATATTTCCAGCTATACCATAGCTAGAGATCTTGTGAAGTAAACCTTTATGCCATACCCTATCAAAGGCTTTTGATATGTCAAGAGCAATTGCCCTAGAAAGGTTTCCTTCGTTGAGATATTCGCTTATCCTATGAGATATAACTGTAAGCACATCTGCTGTAGATCTAGCAGAATGGAAACCATATTGAGTGTCACTAAGAAGGTTATTTTTGCTGAGATGATTGATTACTTTTCTATTTAACACAGATTCCAGCAACTTATTCATGATGCACAGGAGACTTATTGGCCTGTACTGAGAGGGAGATGATCACCTGAATTCTTAAATACAGGACATACTGATGAAATTTTCCAGGGAGATGGGAAACAATTCTCCTTGAGACAACGTTTAAACAGTTTTGTAAGTATGCGCGCTAGTTCTGGCTGCAGTTTTTTTAGTACTATAATTGGAATACCATCAGGGCCGGTTGCTTTACTGGAATCAAGGTTTTTATTAGCTTGGCAACATCACGCAGATATTTGTATATCACATAGCGTGTTTCCTGATACAGGAGGAAATATGGGGGAGTTGGTGGCCTTGGTCGCAAAGGGTAGAATTAGCTGCAAAGTTTTTGGCAAAGAGTTTGGCTTTGTCTGATGCTGACGAGATTACCTCAGGTCCATTGATGATAGTTGGGATAGAGCACACACTTCTGTTCAGGATCCTGTTTGCTATTTGCCAAAACTGGTGAGAATCAAGTCGCTGCTCAGCCACTTTGGACTTGACGAACTGAGCATACAACTCTCTTACGTTCTTTATTACTTTCTTACAATGGTTGCTGGCAGTCCTGAAAGCAGCTTTAGTCTCAATACATCTATTACGTTGGAAGCAATGAAAAAAGTGATTTCTGTGCACAATGGCAGCAGTACACTCTGGAGAGAACCATGGTTGGTTGTTAGGTTTTTGCTGGAACTTTTTCGAGGGTATTAAACAGTCTATACGTACAATTAACCATTCCGTCAGGTCTGATACTATAGAGGACACATCCTTTTTAAACATGGAATGCAGAGGTAGATCTAATATAAATGTACGGAAGCTATCCCAGTCAGCCATAGAGTATAGATATATTGTACGATGGAGAAATACGTCTGAGAACTTATTATAATTGATACAACAGAGTGGTTGAAAGATCCAAGTGGAGACAGATCTGAAACTGAACATAGTTCATGTTAAGTTTTTTTTTTTTTTTTTTTTTTTTTTTACAAAGGCATCACCACATTATCAAGGCCCAGAGGCCACTCAAGGATAAGGGTTAAAGAGTGTACAGTAGAAGTTGGTCAATATAGTAATCATTAGTAATGAAAATTTGGTAAATTTAATAACTTATATGGAACGGCTCATCAAGAACTTATTTACCTTAGACTTGAACACAACCATATTGTAGTCAGCCAGAAAGCAGGAAAACGGAAGACAATTCCACAGGCGTGCAGTTCTAAGAAAGAAGCTTTGTTCATGGAATCTATGTTTAGGTTTAGGCACAGATAAAGAGTGGGGGAAATTATTGATAGTGTTTACAGCTAGACGAGTGTTTCTTGTGAAAGTTTGGCGAGGGGGGACCATAGATTGAAGCTCAGTTGAACACTTTCCATGAAAATCTATGTTTTTATGTAAACAACAAGTTGTGAGAAAATGCGAGGAGACTCACATACTGGCCGTCACAAATGACCCTGGGGGTGTTTTTGGCTTTTAGAAAGTGTACCAATGGTGGTGAGGGAGGGGGGGCACCTAATAATTAGATTTTGTTTCTCTTTTTTTTCTTCATTTTACTTCAGGGGAAATTCTCAGAAGTCAAGAAATCACTTCATCTCTATATGAAACACATAGATATTCAAATGTTCTATTAAATTTCTCCTTTACCTCGAAAAACATCGAGTTCCTATTTACAATGCCTCCCCACGGGGCAGAGTTAGATATCAGAGTCGTTTTTTAACGTGGAGAAAAGGAACAAAAATTAAAAGTAATCTCAGTCATGAAGGCTTTCTCCTCCACTGATAGAAAACAAGAAATTTTCCTCTTCTCATGTTATAATATAAATCTCACCTGTCTGTTTGAATGTATGTATGTATGTATGTATGTATGTATGTATATCTGCCTAAAACTTTCAATAGAGGCGATCGATTTTCATGAGATGAGTATCATTTTGAAGCTCGCATCATCGGAAGACAAATATCGAAAAATTGGCCAAAATCATCAATTCCTTCACCCTTAACTGGGCACTTTTCTACAAGGAGGGGTCGCTTTTTTCACCGGTATTTTCGAAAGTCATTCCTCTTTTTGATTGACTAGCCTTAATTTAAACCTTTGCCACTTCTGTTTTGGCGATGGATGCAATGGCAAAGACGTCACGTTACTTTTTTCCATGTTCTTTTCCTCCTTCACGGTACGGGTTCGAGCCTGCCTGCCTACTACCACTATTTTTTTTTTTGATCAATACACATCTCCAAACACCCGGGCAATGCCGGGCACCCAGGCTAGTCTATAATATAAATCTCACCTGTCTGTTTAAATGAATGAATGTATGTATGTACGTATGTATGTATGTCTGCCTAAAACTTTCGACAGAGGCGACAAATTTTCATGAGATCAGAATCGTTTTGAAGCTGGACTCTTCGGACGACAAATATAAAAAAAATTGGCTAAAAACATTAATTCCTTCACATCCTCAACTGGACACTTTTCTACAGAGAGGGGTCGCTTTTTTCACCGGTATTTTCGAAAGTCATCCACTTTTTTTGATTGACCAGCCTTAATTTAAACCTACGTCACTTTCAGTTTGGCGATGGGTGCAACAGTAAAGACGTCACTTTTTTCACATTCTTTTCCTCCGTCGTGGTACAGATTCGAGCCTGCCTGCCTACTAACCTTTTTTCTTTTTTTTTTTTGGCTCAACCCACACCTCTAAACACCTGGGCAACGCCGGGCACCCAGGCTAGTTATAATATATATTTCTTGTAGTCTCTTAGTCTTATTAGATTCTGGGGCAAGAATTCATCTAGTCTGGTTGAGTACCCAGCTTCGTGCTGTTACTTGACGTAACATCACTTGGAGAAGGTGCAGCATTCCGTATAAAAGCCAGTATTGGTTAGCCATACCGAGAGGATCTCATTTGTGTTTCGAATACTAGGTTTTTTTTGGGTTTTTTTACACAGTGATCACCACTTATCAAGGCCCGGAAGCCACTCAGGGATAAGTGCTATTGCAAGTACATTACATTAGTGTGGAGATTTGATGAAGTGTTTACTTAAGGGGGCGGTTCATTAGGAATTTGTTAACGTTGGACTTGAACACATCCAAGTTGTAGTCCAGTGGGAAGCAGCCAGACGGAACAGAGTTCCACAGGCGTGCAGTTCTAAGAAAGAAGCTTTGTTCATGGAATCCGCGTTTTGATTTAGGCACAGATATAGAGTGGGGGAAATTTTTCACAGTGGATTCAGCTAGACGGGTGTTTTTCATGAAAGATTGGCGAGGGGGAACCAGAGATTGGAGTTCAGACGAGCACCTGCCATGGAAATAACGTTATTTTTTTGTTTGTTTTGTTAATCTTTGGTGAGAGTTTACTTGTAGTGGAAAGTATCCTCATACCAGATTGCCTTGACAAACCCCATTACAGAGAGGCCTTAGACACTCGAGGACAGTATCTGGTAGGCATTAAATTATCTCCAGTAAGCATTCATATGGAAGGTGGGGTCTTAAATATTCTTATATTTTTAAACTGTCTATCGTTAATATATGAGCGTACAAGAATGCTTTCTTTTAACATAGTCTATATATCTATAAAAGTGAGAATGTCTGTGTGAGGAGACTTCTCAACCTATATACTCAACGAATTTTTAATCTACATACTTGAAATCTTGTATATACAGAATTCAGACACGTGGAAAACTTTTTAATTGGTTTTCACCCGGAAAAAGGGCTGCTAAGGGGTCAAGATTGAAATATTGGTATGGGGGGGGTAATCGGATTTTATGTTTTTAACTGTTTCACAAATGCACATGCGGAAATCGTTCACATGACAAATTACTTATGTTAAGAATGAGTAGGTTTGAAAACGCTTTTTAAAGATCATGGCAAGCTGGTCTAATGGTTATCGTACTTGACTTACTGTCTTTAGGTTTTGGTTTCGATCTCAGCTCGAGTAGTTTTCTTTCTTTTTTTTTTTACTTACAAGAATGAGCTGTTTAGAAAAAAAAAACATAATACTCGCCTGCACATGTCTCAGTTTCTTTCCGTTTTTTTTTTTTTTTGTTTTTTTTTTTCATTTTTTTTTTTTAAGGAAGTTAACGTTGCTTTAATACCGGGCAACGCCGGACACATCTTCTAGCAGTTTTATAAATTGAATGAATATATTTATATATGCAGTGGTCGATGATGGTGATTCATCTTACAATATGTTATACACAAAGACAAGTCCAGCAATGGCAAAAATAGATAAGAAACACAGGATTAAATTTATAAATAACAAACAACCGGTTTATGAGGTCATAAAGGTATATGAACTGGAACAGCTTCTGGTGTTGTAGGCGTGGAATCCCTAGTTAGGTTACTTCTCTGACGTCACCGTGTGGAGAAAGAGCTCGGTAGGTTTTAGTCGCTCTTCAATCGATGTTGGTAGGGTGTGGTCGCCGTCACATCAAAGTTCAATGACTGCTGAACATGCTGAAAAAGGAAGTTGTCCTGGGAAATACGGATAACACATTAAGTTGTATTTAAGAAGCTGGCCTAAAAATTACCACTCCCTTAGTATAAAAAAAAAGAAAAGAAAATGGACACTATTAGCTCACTTCGCTTTCATCTTTCCTTCCTGGTTGAACAAAACCATATGTTAAATTCATTTCTGATCCTTTCTAATGTCAGCAGCCTGTTTAAACATAAATTCAGCAGTGATCAAATATTATGTCTCTTCTTGTTTCATTTTATTTCAGTGGAAATTCTCAGAAATCAAGAAATCACTTCATCTCAGCCGAGGGGGGGGGGGTTCCTCTCGGGCACCCCAAAATCAACAGAGATTAAACCATTCCTGTAATGACCTATTCCCTGTCGATTGCAGTGCTGGTTTTGTGCAGTTTTCCCTCCCAGGCTTTACTTTATTTCTTTTAAAAGGAGTTAGGGTTATTTTTTTCTTTCTTTTTTTTACAAGAGAGTCACCACTTATCAAGGCCCGGAGGCCACTGGAGGATAAGGGTTAATGAGTGGACTGTAGTCAATGAGAAAATATCGCAGTAATCGTTAGTAGTGGAAATTTGGTAAACATGATTACTTTAGGAGACAGCTCATCAAGAACTTGTTTACGTTGGACTTCAAGACGACCATATTGTAGTCAGTTGAAAAGCAGGAAAATGGAATTCCACAGGCGTGCAGTGCTAATCAGGAAGCTTTGGTCATGGAATCTACATTTAGGTTTAGGCACAGATAAAGAGTGGTTTCAACTAGACGAGTGTTTTTCATGAAAGTTTGGCAAGAGGGGACTATAGGTTGGAACTCAGACAAGCACTTGCCATGAAAATAACGCTAAAGCAGAGACAAACTCCCAACGTCTCTTCTGTGGGAAAGAAGTTGCAGGGAAGAGAAAAGGGCATCCCCCACTAGACTACAAAGTCTATTTTGAACTCTGTCAAGGCAAGATAAGATCTTTCTAACAGCTCCTGCCCAGATGTGGCAACAGTACTCCATTCGTGGACGTACTTGGCTCATACAGGTAGAGAGTTGCACCAACAGTGAGATATCTACTGGATCGATAGAACGATCCCACCATTTTTCCAGAAGCCTTGACAACAGATTTCATGTACATGTTTTATTGCCTGAGATGTCTATGCCGGGGAATTCCAACATCTTTTGTAGGGTCAAAGTGCTACTTGTATGGAACGCTGGCTTTTCAATCCCACCTTCTGACCCTGGTGTCAGATTTTCTTGCAGTGGAAGACAAATAACTACCTTGCCTCAAGTCTGCTACTTGGCAGATCAAAGCCAGGTCAATATTCAATATACATATGAGAAAAGCTTGAGGATGTTTGAATTTACAAGTCATCGATATATTGAGAAATTGGCTTTCTTAAGTCGAATCAAGGAGCCTGCACAGGATTTTGCGGTCAAGAATGCTTTCCTGACATGATCCTCGGTTCTTCAGTCAGTGACCATCATAGATCAAAGAGTGAATCACTGTGATTTGCTGAGTACCGAGCTTACTTTGTCTAGTTTTTCTTTGTTTTTTTTTTGTAGAAGGGAATCACCACTTATCAAGGCCTGAAGGCCACTCGGGGATAAGGGGCAATCAATGTAATGCGGTAGTGTAGTAACTGTTTATGGTGTAACTTGGGTACAATTTGATTATTTAAGGAGACAGCTCAATAAGAACTTGTTTTCTTTAGGCTTGAAGGCTACCATGCTGTAGTCAGCTAGGAAGCAGGCCAATGCGACAGTTTTCCACAGGCGGGTAACTCTAGGAAAGAAGCTGTGTTCATGGAATTTGCATTTAGATTTAGGCACAGATTGAGAGTGGAGGAAACGGTTGATAGTGGTTGTAGCTAGTTGAGTGTTTTGTGAAAGTTTATCAAGGAGGAACCATAGATTGGAGTTCAGACGAGCACTTGCCATGAAAATAAGGATAGAGCACAGGCTTGCTACGTCTGTTCTGTGGGAAAGTGGCTGCAGGGAAGAAAAAAGTACATCAAAAGGTTTCAAAGCCAATTTTGAACTTTATCGAGATAGGGCGCACCAAGCAGCTCCTGGCCAGATGTGGCAACAGTAGTTCATTTTAAGATGTACTTGGCTTGTATTCAGATAGAGGAGTGTATCAGCAGTAAGTTACGTTTTGCAGTTTAGAGAAAGAACTATATAGCGATTTACTGTCGGGTATCTCTTCAGTTCTGATTGCAGAGTAGCTGGTATGATCAATGAAAAAAAACCCATTCTTAATGAATTTGGACACCGGGTTCAAGTTATCTAAAAAGAAAAATTCTAAGTATTCTCTGACCTGTTGGTCTCACATCTGGGGCCTCCTCCCATCTAAGCCACGACGAGAGACAAACCAGGAAATGTAACATCTTGTTCTTGTTAGAACTAATTAATTTACATGCCAAATAGAGTTGGGCGGAAATGATCTAAGCAGACATGCGCACTGTGTTCCAAAACGCCCTCATCACTATGCAAGTCTGGGCATAACAGTGCATGCATCCAGTCGCATGAAAGATTACATGTAAATGTAATCATTTTTATTTATTTAATATAATAGACATTACTGTATTATTGTATTGGTTCTCTCTCTCTCTCTCTCTCTCTCTCTCTCTCTCTCTTTTTTAATTTTACGTTCACACCTAACAAGGCATACCATCGCATGGACGTAAGAGGCTACTATTTGGAACTATGCTTAGGAAAGATTAACAAGATGTTGGTTTACGTTACATTTAAACTTCTGCATATCAGTACAGTCAGGGAAGCAGGCAGCAGGAAAGGAATTCCAAAGTCTAGTTGTTCCAGGGAAGAAACTATTAGAGTAGAAAGCTTTCTGGTATTTAGGAACCTCAACAGTGAAGGGGTGTGATTTTGTTGTTAAGCGGGTTTGTCGGAGATATGTACGTTGAGGGGGGACAAGTGCGAGTTCATCAGAGTACATTCCATTAAAATATTTGGAAAACAGGCACAGAGATGCAGCATTGCGTCGATAAGACAGGGGGGGGCTGGAGCTTTGTTAACAAGTGGGACCTATTAGATTGAAGTTTTTATTTTAATCCTATTCAAGAGGGAGAGATTAGTGGGAGACGCAAATGCAGCAACAATACTCCATGCATGGGCGAATGGTAGCCTTGTAGAGGTACAGAATACTCTCAGGTGTGAGTAGCCTTCTAGCATGTTAGAGGGAACCCACCTTCCTTGCAACAGCCTTCGCAGTGTCCTCAATGTATAATAGAAATAGATTTCAGTTGTGTAACTGTTGCAGATGTATATAAAACTTTTTTCTTCTGCTTAAGAAAATTGCTTAAAATATCTTCCATAAAATTTTATTAATGAAACTAGAAAAATATGTGATCCATTAAGCTCTTTTAGATTGCTTGAATCAGGAAAAAAGTGAGTTTACAAAGCCAGTTAAATATAAAAAATAAAAACTCCAAAACTAGTTTCATTTTCTTCGCTATATATATCTTTATCACTTCACTCTTGATTTCTCTTTTTTCTCCCTCTTCAATTATGAGTTGAATGTGCTTATATTGCCTTGTGTTTATAATGAGCTATTCTATTAAAAGGAAAGATAGGAAATAAAAGTTATGTATATTTATTATATCATCAGAACAATAAAGGAAAAATAAAGGAAAAGATTATGACGTTCTGATGATATAATAAAGTTATATTTAACTTTTATTTCTCAACTTTCATTTTAATATTATTTGCTCCTCTTAATAATATTGAACTTTTCTTATCTGTATAAGTTGTGCTTTGTTAAAGATTTTCGCTTTGGTAACATAATCTATCGATACTCCTACAAATTTGTTTTTCTTTTGTGTGTATTGATATTCATATTAAAAACCCGCTTTTCTATTTATTTTAAAAGAAAATACAATTTTCTTATATCTTGGTTGTGGAAATGCATTCACTAGCAAAAGATCTAGCTAATTTGCATATTCTTTTAAATATTCATTTTAATTAAGCCCCTATTAGTTTTTTTCAGTTTTCTTATGGGATGATCATCTGTCTGTCTTTGTGTCTGTGTACATTTTCATTTGCAATAACTCTGTTAATTTTCAGTCTACAGACTTGAAATTAGATTTACAGGGTACTGAGATTTGGAAAAATCTACGTGATCGGTTTTCGGCCAGAAATTTGGCTGTTAAGGGGTCAAAATTCAACGATTTGACCTTTGAGAACTCTACCAAACTCCTCCGACAATTTTGGGTCTAAACACGTGAAATTTTAGATATAGGTTTCTTTGACATGGATCTAACTTCATAACCCAATTTGAGCCCAAAACAATAAATGTTAAGGGGTCATAATAGGGGTCAAAGTTAAAAAAATTGCCCGTTTTTTTTTTTTTTTTTTTTTTTCTCAGCATACACCTCCAAACACCCGGGCAACGCCGGGCACCCATGCTAGTATATATATAAAAGTGAACGTGTGTGTGTGTGTGTGTGTGTGTGTGTGTGTGTGTGTGTGTGTGTGTGTGTGTGTGTGTGTGTGTACATTTCCCTACGCAATAACTCTGTCAATTTTCAGTCTACAGTTCGAAATTTGATATACAGGGTACTGAGATTTGGGAAAATCTTTGCAATCCATTTTTGGCCAGAAATTCGCCTATTAAGGCGTCAAAGTTCAACGATTTGACTTTTGAGAACTTTACCAAACTTCTCCGCCAATTTTGGGTATAAACACTTGAACTTTTAGATATAGGTTCCTTGGACATGGATCTAACTCAATAACTCGATTTGAGTCCAAAACATTAAATGTTAAGGGGTCATAATAGGGGTCAAAGTTAAAAAAAAAAGTTGTTTTTTTTTGCTCAACATACACCTCCAAACACCCGGGCAACGCCAGGCTGAAATTATATATATATATATATATATATATATATATATATATATATATATATATATATATACAAAGGAGTTACCACTTATCAAGGCTTGGAGGCCACTTGAGGATAAGGATTAATGAATGTACAGTAATCAACGGGAAAATGTCATAATAATCGTTAGTAGTGGGAATTGGGTAAATTGCATTATTTAAGAGGGGAGGGGCTCATCAAGAACTTGTTCACGTTGGACTTGAAGACGACCGTATTGTAGTCAGTTGAAAAGCAGGAAAATGAAACAGAGTACCACAGGCATGTAGTTCTGATAAAAAAGCTTTGTTCATGGAATCTGTGTTTAGGTTTAGGCACAGATAAAAAGTGGGGAAAATTATTGATAATGGTTTCAACTAGACGAGTGTTTTTCATGGCAGTCAGGTCAGGAGGGGGGCATAGATTGGAGATCAGACGAGCACTTGCCATGAAAACATGAAAATAACGAAAAAGGAGAGATAGGCTCACGACGTCTCTTCTGTGAGAAAGAGGTTGTGGGGAAGAGAAAAGGGCATCCCCCACTAGGCTACGAAGTCTATTTTGAACTCTGTAAAAAAAAAAAACAACAACAAAAAAATACCAAATATGTGTCAGCCTATATCACGGTAACATATTGAGTGAGTTCCTAACAGTATTTTGTATAGTTGTTTTAATTTTACCTCATTTTCCCAAACTTAACGTGTTCAAGACAGAGTCCGCCGCCATTGTATTTTTCAAATATATCGGTAAATACTGTGTGTTTTTCGAGCCGATTGAACATTTTGCATTTAAATAAAAAACATTAAAAACTTATCCAGTTAAAAAAGTAACTTATCTTGCCTTTGATAACATTTATTTGTTATATATTTGTTTTTTGACAACTTTTTCGAATCTATGTGTACAATAATACAGACCCTTAGATTTTAAGGTGAATTCTTTGTTTCTCCACATCTTGAAGAGCTTGTTGTTGCAGCGTTACCCATCCTGTGTTGCAACTCATAGTTCATACTGCCTTCTTTATCTATGGGGCTTCCTAAGTCGGTGAAGTTGTCCATTATAGCTAACAGACTAAGTATAAGTCATAGATACAATATATAATGAAAATGTTTGGTCAAGCAACATACGTTGAGAAAGGATGAAAATGATAGATAGTAAGCTGGTAAGAGATGCGCCCATTGACTCATTATTTGCTTTTATAGCCAATTAGAACAATTAAATGGAAGATTTTTCAAGCATAACTCAATCTCAAAACTGAGGAATATTTTAATATATATTTTGTGTGGGTAATATATACAGCAAAACAAATGTCGATTATCTCAGCTTTTGTCTAATGTTAGAAAAGAGTCACCCATCCTTGCTCGGTTGTAAAATACGCTCAAATATATTTTAATTCATGCAGATTTCTTATTTATTATTGCAGAGCCAATTTTCTATTGAATATTATTTTGTATTTAATAATGATTTAAAAAGATGAAAAGAAAGCTAACAATGACGAGCGCCATTAGCTAGAATCGCAACTAAAATATTTAGCACTCCAATACTCCATCTGCGTTCCCTACCATTTGAGCTGTCGATAGATACATAAGAAAGATTTAAAATTAAACGACTTCAAGCTATAAATGGATTTGCGCACGCGTAAAAGTAATAGAAATATGTTGGCAAGTGGAAATTAACATTTTTGCCTCTCAACTTGCCGACTTCTTATACGCGTTATTCATCCATCCAAATAAAGATTTCACTCATAAACCATTCTTGGTGTGTGGCTATTATTTCCTGTTAATTTCAATGTTACGTGACCAGTAGTTAAAAAACGGACACACACACACACACACACACACACACACACACACACACACACACACACACACACACACACACACACACACACACATCTACTGTTTTATTTATATAGATTTTATGTATTTTTTGTTCAATAGAATAATCGCTAATTTGACAGAAATCTTACGCAAAGGCCAGAAAAATGTGCCACCACCAATAGACGCTGCTAGAACCCCCTCTCCCCTCCCCCCATGTTCACTCACGCACACTAAAAATAAAAAGGCTTTTATCACCCGGCTATAGTTTTTGGCAGAAATTTAAGTTTTAGGGCGCGGATGAAAATTGGTCTGGTTTTATTAAAATCACTCTTCTAAGCACGTATACAATCCACACGTACACAGATCAGAGACAATAAAACGCACACACGCACACATGCACACATGTCCTTTTACTCACATAAGCACAGAAAGGTTATACTCGTTGTTATATAGGCGTACACAAAATTGTAAAATATTTCTCTTGTGAATTAGATTCTCAGTAGGTCATTCACAGGGGATATCTTATGACAAAGTTTAGCTCCAATAATAATAATAATAATAATAATACGTTCCAAAAGTAATGCCTCCTATTTTTTTTCCGCCTGAATGGATCAGAAAGGATTATAAATTGCATTGTTGTGATGTCTAAAACTTACGCATTCATGATCTAAAAGTTTCATCCCTCTGTTGTAGATATTGACGGTGTGAGACTCTAAGTAAATAACCCCTGTCATGGATGTGTGTCAGAATCAGAGATGCGTCATTGAATTCTGGGCAAAAATACATTGAGAATGGTGGTGACTATGTAGAAAAATAAATTTTGGGGCACAAAAAGTCTCTTGTTTTAATGGTAACACACCCTACCTGTTCAACTGTTTTAGTTTTTAAAAAAAAATAGGAAGCTTTAGTTTTGGAACGACCCTCATATGACAAAGCGCGCTCTGGACGCCCATGCATGGCCGTCGTTTATCGTAGGCAAAAGTGCATTGAGAATGGTGGGGACTATGTAGAAAAATAAATTCTGGCACACAAAAGTTTTAATGGTAACACTCTCGTCTTCGTAGCTCTTCAACCTTTTTAGTTAAAAAAATGTAGGACTTTGGAACGACCCTAATAATAATAATAATAATAATAATAATAATAAACGGGACATACAAAAACGACAACAGATATGAAACACAAAGGAACATCACATGGAATCATGAAAACAGAATAAGTGAGGAGCGTCAAGGAGGATGGAAAGACCGAGGAGAGAAAGCACTAGCCAGACCTCTGTTGGATCAGTGCAAAGAGAACTGGGACCTTGAGGAGGCTTATTGTCACCCGAATTCCAGTGAAGACCAATGGTCGCTGCTAACGAGAAATCAAAGATAAGCAGCTGTTGTGATAACGCAAGTTGTTTTGCAAAGGTTATCGAAAGAGGTGGAGAGTACTGGAAAACTGGGGAGACTTGTTGTCACTCAGACTCCAGAGAACACCACAAGTTGTTCTCAAGGAGAAATCTTTGATGATGGTTTGTGTGACTACTCCTGGTGAGTAAATAATGATAGAAATCTGATAAAGGGATGCACAAACGCACATGATGACATCAGCCTCGGATGCTGATACAGAAAAAAGGTCACGAAGGGTCAAAGAGGAGAGAGAGCACCAACCAGATCTTCACTGGAAGGGCGAGGAGAGTACTGAGATCTTGAAGAGGCTTATTGTCACTCAAATTCCAGAGAAAACAATGAGAAATGAATGGTAAACGGCTGTTGTAATAGCACAAAATGATTTGCACCGGTTGTTGAAAGAGGTAAACAGTGTTGAAAGTCTGAGGAGACTTGTCACTTGGACCCAGGGAAACCACTTGTTATTGTCAATGAATAATCACTCATAATGACTTACGTGAGTAAATAATAGTGGTGGCAGTGGTATTAGTAGTCAAATAGTAGAGGTAGGAAGAGGAAGAAGGAGGAGGAGAAGGTGGAAGAGAAGGAGTAATTAACTACTCTTTTTTATTCACTAGGAGTTCTCACATGTCATTATCAGCGATCGCTCACTGACAAAAGCAGGTGGTGTTCCCTATAGTTGGAGTGACAGCAGGCTCCTCAGATTTCCAGTACTCTCTGACTCATCACCATTGCAACTCCTTTAGTGTTATCTTATTCACAATTTACAAGTAAGTTCTCACTGAATGGTCGGTTGTCTCTCTAGAATTTGAGTGACCAATATGCCTGCCGTCAAGATTCAACTACTATCCATACTCTTCCAGTAGTATGTCTGGATGGTGCTTTTTTTTCAGTCTTGCCAATCTCTTAGACCATCCATAAGCACTTTCTGTCGCCGACATTGGTATTTGTGGATGTTTTTTGGGTGGGCAGGGAGGAGGAGTACTACTAGTATTACTACTACTACCATCGCTGCTGCTAGTATTACTACCACTATCACTACGACTAATATCACTACCACCACTACTATTACTACCATCGCCACTACTACTACTACTACTACTACTACTA
>NC_136488.1:160836620-160879120 GCF_053919585.1 Euprymna scolopes
GATTTAGACAAGCCCGTTCCACAGCAGACATCCTAACTGTGATCTCTGAACGTATATACCATTCACTGGACAAAGCGGGGGAGGGCAGAGCAGTAGCTCTAGATATATCTAAGGCTTTTGACAGGGTATGGCATGAGGGTCTCCTCAGGAGAATTAGATCATACGGTATCACTGGTAGAATACTTAACATAATTAAATCCTTCTTAGATAAGAGAAAAATCCAGGTTGTCCTCGACGGTCGTACATCTAAACAATATGATATAAATGCGGGGGTGCCCCAAGGTTCCATCCTTGGACCTCTATTGTTCCTGATATTCATAAATGACCTCCCCGACAAAATTGCCTCTGAGATGGGTATATATGCTGATAACACTATACTCTATGGCAGGCACAACAGGAAGACGAATGAACACATTTCTAAAGAAATGGCAGAAACACTAGAGGAAGACCTCCAATCTGTAGTGGAATGGGGACAAAACTGGTTGGTCGCGTTCAATGTTGCCAAGACTAAACTAGTTTCATTCAATAATTACAAGAAACCCTCTCTACCACCTATAGCAATGGCCAACGACTTTTTATCTGAGAGTACATCTTTCAAACTCCTTGGCCAAACGTTCACAGGAAACATGAGTTGGAACAGTTACATTGAAGGCATTGCCAAGGCCGCTGCAAGAAAGGTGGGCTCTCTCTACCGTGCTAGACAACTACTAACACCCGAAAGTATCCTGTACCTCTATATGGCCACCATTCGCCCATGTATGGAGTATTGCTGTCACATCTGGGCTGGTGCATCTGCTACTAGTCTCTCACTCCTTGACAAGTTTCAAAAGAGAGTCGCAAACCTGATAGGCCCTGAACTGGCATCTAAGCTTCAGCCTCTGTCCCATCGTCGAAATGTTGCATCACTCTGCTTTTTCTACAAGTATTTTAGTGGTGAATGCTCTGACGAACTGCAATCACTTGTGCCCCCACGACGTGAGCACCCTCAACAAACCCGACAGGCTGCTAAATCCCAACCCCACACTGTAGAGATCCCTAGATGTAAAAGATCTTTTTACTCCAATAGTTTCTTCCCCAGAACCTACTCAGGGACTCTGGAATTCCATTCCAGGTCCCTGCTTCCCCAACAGTACTAACGTGCAGAAGTTCAAGTGTAACGTGAACCGACATCTTGCTGCCCAAATCCCTACATAGTACCCCAGTAGTTGTTGCCCCTGATAGTAGCCCCCTACACCAAAGTGACAATTTGCCTTGTTTGGGGTGAAAATGTAATAAAAAAAAAACAAAAAAAAAAAACAAGTATGCTCCTGTGAACCAGGATAGCAACGGATGTGGCCTGGCCCTCGGACAAGAGAGGTTGTTAGGGTTATAACATTACGTTTGTGAGAGAAAGGTCGCAGAGAAGAAGAAATATTTGGGACCATCAAATTACAGATACATTTCTGCACCTTATCAAATGGGATGGTTATTCACTAATCCAGATATAAAGATTTAGATTGATTCGCTTCTCTTCTGCCTTGCTTGTTTATATCGACCTGTTCTCTCACAGGTGTTTTAACCCCGACAGTTATGAAGTCAAGTACTTGACCCATTCATCTCTGGCAACATCAGTTTTGACTGATTTACCCCTTCACTCGGTACCTTTAGCCTCAGACCGCCCTCTGTGCGTGTGTGTGTGTGCATATGTGTACAAAGTCTCAACATGCAGCAGCCTGTTGAACGCTTATGAAGCCAATGAAGTTGATGTCAGCACAGTTAGGAGATGGGTTCGTCGATTTCAGAGTAGTGACAGAGATGTATGATACAATGTGATCCGGACGTCTATGCACAGCCACCAGTCCATCGTTGGCAAAAGTGCTTTGAGAATGGTGGTGACTATATATGAAAATAAATTATGGAGCTTATTTTAATGGTAGCATTTTCGTCTTCATAGCTCTTCAACTTTTTTTATTAAAAAAATAGGATGCATTACTTTCTGAACGACCCTGAATTGCATGCACTAAAACAACTTCTAACTATCTTTATTAATCATTAGAGAAACATTCGCATTGAAAAGAATAGTGTTATTACCCATCGATATTAATTAAGTAAAAGTAAATTATATATATTTTTAAATGTTGTATCATCGAGTGGAAAACAACAGATTGATATAAAATATAGAAGAGATTTATTCCGTTAGGTGCAATAACAGAAGTCCGTGTCAGTAGCAAGAACTGGTAAATAAATCCATAAGTGTTCGCATTTCAATTTTTAACTATGTCAATGTTTTGGGACCAAATTATTAAAAAACAAAGATTTTCCAAGTTAAATTTTATTATTATAGTATTGTTTGCTCATTAAATTATGAATTGAACCACTTTTTTTATGAAACTGTTTTATCGTCAAGTAGAAAGTCGTAATATAAAATATAGATTTATTCTGTTAGGTACAATAATAGAACTCTGTGTCAGGTAGCAGCAACTGGTAAATGAATTGACGAGTAAACTACTAAGTGTTCGCATTCCAACTTGTAGCTTTAACCAACTCCAATCAGTTTTCACTCTTGTTAAATATATGTTAGCCGTAGTCAGGTGTTCGAGCCACGTCACAACAGTAAATAAAACACATTCTTAAAAATATAACGATATATTTTCATTTTTTTTTATAACAATTGAGGTATTATCTATGAGGCATGCTCATCATATCTTATCGCAATAGAAATTAACCCATCGCATGGCGGTGCTGTTTGCCTCCTTAAGGTCTTGGTTTAAGCAATGAGGACCCAATCGACAGTTTTCCCTAAGGTGGTGCATCGTTTGTACCTCTCCACATAGACATAAAGGTGAGGTGTCTAGGCCCCACTTGTGGAGATTGTCTTTTGTTTTGCCTACTTTGGCTCTGGCTCTATTTAGAGTCACCCAGTTTTTTGTACCAAGGTTTGAACCCTAGGGGAGTGTTTCTTTTGGGTTTGGTAGGGCTTCATTTTTATTCCTGCTGTTATAGTCTCGCCATCGTTCCATCCTATAGGAGGCAGCTTGCCTGGGATCGATTTCCTCTATATTGATGAAGCTACTGCGAGATTTTAGACTTTGTCTCACTGATTGGTGGCCAAACAGTGAGTGCCTGTGGTCGTTAAGCTGTTTGTACCATTCTATTCTAGTGATGACTTTTTGCCTGATATGTGGTGGTGGAATACCAGTTAGGCAGTATAGAGCTGGCAGGGGAGTTGGTCTTAGGGCACCAGTTATGGTCTGGTATGCGTTGTTCAGCTCTACATCAATTTTATGGGCATGGCATGATCTTGCCCATACTGGGGCACAATACTCTGCTGTGGAATGGCACAGTGCGAAAGCTGTTTGCCTCAGTGTTTTGGGGTCGGCACCCCAATTGCTGGTGGCAAGCTTACTGAGAAGGCTGTTTCATGATGACAGCTTGCCTTTCAATTTGGTAATTTGTTTTCTAAAAGAGAGTGTTCTGTCCAGAGTTACCCCCAAGTAGACTGGGAAAGGTTCATGTGTAAGCATGTTGTCATTCCACATGACTCTTAGTCTCCGATTTGCTTGGTGATTATTAAGATGAAAGGCGCAAACCTGGGTCTTGTTTGGGTTTGCATTTAAGTACCACTTTTTGTAGTACCTAGAGAGAGTGGCTAGGGCATCAGAGAGTCTTTCTTCTATGATGTCAAAAATATTTTTCTGGGTGGCGATACATAGGTCATCGGCATATATATATATCTTTGTATATTTGGGTATTGTGGTTGGTCGTTAGTGTAGATATTGAATAGGGTTGGAGCCAAAACTGAACCTTGTGGGAGGCCATTGTTTTGGATAAACCATCTACTATTTTTGCCATCCATCTCAACATGGAAACGCCGATTACTAAGTAGACATTCAATTATGCTCACTATTCTTCTGATTCAGCAAAATCACTTTTCCTTCGATCGGAAGATAGTGAATAGAAATGATAGATACTAACATGATCTTAGTCATAGGTGGAGGTGAGGTAAATGTAGCGTTTGGAATGCGACCACAATTATTTTGATTATCGCAAGGTTGATGCGGAAATTTAAATTGTAAATATTTGTTTTGCTTTATTTTGACCTATTCTGATTAAGGACGGTATCAAAAGCATCGCAGACAGCGTTCCTGGCCTTAGTGTGGCCATGTTTTCCGGGCTGTTGGAAAACTGCTTCTGTTGTACCAGTATTCAAGAATTCTGGCGAAAGGACAGACCCATCAAATTATCGCCCCATTAGCCTCCTCCCACTTTTTGCCAAAATATTTGAGACCATAATTAACCATTCTCTAGTCCATCATCTTACAGATGCTAAACTTCTGACTGACAAACAATATGGATTTAGACAAGCCCGTTCCACAGCAGACATCCCCTAACTGTGATCTCTGAACGTATATACCATTCACTGGACAAAGCGGGGGAGGGCAGAGCGGTAGCTCTAGATATATCTAAGGCTTTTGACAGGGTATGGCATGAGGGTCTCCTCAGGAAAATTAGATCATATAGTATCACTGATAGAATACTTAACATAATTAAATCCTTCTTGGACAAGAGAAAAATCCAGGTTGTCCTCGACGGTCGTACATCTAAACAATATGATATAAATGCGGGGGTGCCCCAAGGTTCCATCCTTGGACCTCTATTGTTCCTGATATTCATAAATGACCTCCCCGACAAAATTGCCTCTGAGATGGGTATATATGCTGATGACACTACACTCTATGGCAGGCACGACAGGAAGACGAATGAACACATTTCTAAAGAAATGGCAGAAACACTAGAGGAAGACCTCCAATCTGTAGTGGAATGGGGACAAAAGTGGTTGGTCGCGTTCAATGCTGCCAAGACTAAACTAGTTTCATTCAATAATTACAAGAAACCCTCTCTACCACCCATAGCAATGGCCAACGACTTTTTATCTGAGAGTCCATCTTTCAAACTCCTTGGCCTAACGTTCACAGGAAACATGAGTTGGAACAATTACATTGAAGGCATTGCCAGGGCCGCTACAAGAAAGGTTGGCTCTCTCTACCGTGCTAGACAACTACTAACACCCGAAAGTATCCTGTACCTCTATAAGGCCACCATTCGCCCATGTATGGAGTATTGCTGTCACATCTGGGCTGGTGCATCTGCTACTAGTCTCTCGCTCCTTGACAAGGTTCAAAAGAGAGTCGCAAACCTGATAGGCCCTGAACTGGCATCTAAGCTTCAGCCTCTGTCCCATCGTCGAAATGTTGCATCCCTCTGCCTTTTCTACAAGTATTTTAGTGGTGAATGCTCTGACGAACTGCAATCACTTGTGCCCCCACGACGTGAGCACCCTCAACAAACCCGACAGGCTGCTAAATCCCAACCCCACACTGTAGAGATCCCTAGATGTAAAAGATCTTTTTACTCCAGTAGTTTCTTCCCCAGAACCGCTAAACTCTGGAATTCCATTCCAGGTCCCTGCTTCCCCAACAGTACTAACGTGCAGAAGTTCAAGTGTAACGTGAACCGACATCTTGCTGCCCAAATCCCTGTATAGTACCCCAGTAGTTGTTGCTCCGGATAGTAGCCCCCTACACCAAAGTGGCAATTTGCCTTGTTTGGGGTGAAAAATGTAATAAAAAAAAAAAAAAAAAATTTTGAACGACGATAGCGTCTGTAGGTAGGCACAAGAAAAGGTTCTAGAAAATACTTTTTGGGGTCCTGTTTGATTCGGCCGAGTGATGAAACTGATTTGGTTGGCCAGGTCTTATTGAAGTTTCTAAGTTGATATTGGCTTATTACTTTCACATATATGTGTTACTTTTGAAGTTTGAAATGATTTTCATTGGTTGAAAGTACTTTAACACGTTCCTGTGAAAATTTACGTGTTTTAAGAAGTAATGAGCAGAGGGAATCGAAACGACGCAGAGGAAAGAAAGAGGGTAAGCTATTCGAGCCATTTGCTTTTTAGCGTTCATCTGAATCACGTATCAGTCACCGATCGACAGAGAATCGTGACAAACAAGAACACATTGACAGATTAAGAGATATTCCAGAATTATTACTTATACGTAGAGGTTATGAATTCGATCCTTGGCAAATAAATTTAAGAAAGCTTAACCGATAAACGAGATACTTTTAAAAACAAGAGCAGAACGCTTGAGGAGAGCAGGGAAGGTTAAATTAAACATTACTAGAATGTTGCTGAAATTCGACGAAAGTATTATTATACTAAAGCTGAATTAATCAACGCTTATTTCCTTAAATCTTTTCTCTGTATGCTTTATTGGCATACAGTATGCGCCAAAATATTCCTTGGTTTGGCCAGATTACGTTATTCTTGAAAAAGAAAAAACAACTTTCATTTTAATTGTCTTACTTAACCGTAATTTGCAATTAACTCACCAAGTGACCCATCTCTTTCTATAGAAAGTGAGCGACGTTTATTATAACTAGTTTCCATAGCAACCACGTCGCTTCAGCGACTAGTGTTGCTACTAATTCACCGCTGTCGCGAAAAGAGAAGTAACAAGTGAAACAGACAGAATGAAACAATGAAAGGGAGATAATTGGGGGGATTTTATTGAAAGCAGACGAGTGCCGTACATTGTTATTACATATTTGTATGTTATGTTTATCAGGGCAAAAAAAATTTAATGGAAGCCTGGAAAAATCATAGATTACAATTACATGAAAAGTAATATGGTTAAGCTTAAACATGGAAAAGAAAAGGACAAGATATTCTAGTAAAAAATATAATAAATTTATAACTTAAAATATTGCATCATTAAGATTTATTTTAATTAAAATTTGATTTATAACATTATATAATTAATTCTTAATGCTGCAATATTTTAAATGATAAATTTATTATATTTTTTACTAGAACGTCTTGTCCTTTTCTTTTCCATGTTTAAGCTTAACAATATTACTTCGCCAACTCACTTTTTCCTGGTTCCAATAATCTAAGCCGAGCACAATCTAAAGTTTGTAGTCAATTAGATTATAACGAAACAAAGTGATGCTGCGCCGTAAGTTCTGTTTGGTTTCCCACATCATAGGAAAAGCGAAAGACGTGTATCAACATTGTTGTATCTTCTATGTATACTCTTTACACTTTGCTCAGGTTTACGCCCGAGGTGTTACTAACAATAACAACGCAAAAGCCGATATGGGTGCGTCTGTGCTTCCAACATCAGAGAAAGAGAGAGAGAGAGATAGAGAGAGAGAGAGAGAGAGAGGGGGGGCGAGAGGACAAGAGAGCGAGAGGGGGGGGCAAGAGAGAGAGAGAGAGGAGGAGCAAGAGAGAGAGAGAGGGGACAAGAGAGCGAGAGGGGGGCAAGAGAGAGAGGAGGGGCAAGAGAGAGAGAGAGAGAGAGAGAGAGGGGACAAGAGAGCGAGAGGGGAGCAAGAGAGAGAGAGAGGACAAAGGAGCGAGAGGACAAGAAAGCGAGAGGGGGGCAAGAGAGAGGAGGGGCAAGAGAGAGAGAGAGAGGGGACAAGAGAGCGAGAGGGGGGCAAGAGAGAGAGAGGAGGGGCAAGAGAGAGAGAGAGAGAAAGAAAGAGAGAGAGAGAGAGGACAAGAGAGCGAGAGGGGGGCAAGAGAGAGAGAGAGAGAGGAGAGAGGAGGGATAATTATAACGGCATGTGAACCAATTTTCGTTGCAAATAAATATTACCAAAATCGTGTGTCAGCATAATGCACGTCATAACAAGAATATTTATGGAATGGTTCAGTCTCAGATCAGTCGGGGATACGTCCTTGACAATCACTTCGACGATTGACTTTAGTGCCGTCAGGCTGGTTCTCTTCAGTCCTAGGAGATGTTCCTCTCCTCTCTCTGTCTTGGATAGGGTCCCCAAAAAGTTTTCAATCTAATAGGCCCCACTTTGTCAACTAAGCTCGAACCCCTGTCCCATCGCCGCAGTGTTACATCACTGTGCCTTTTTGACAAATATTTTAATGGAATGTGCTCTGATGAACTCGTTGCACTTGTGCCCCCTCGATGTACATATCCCTGATAAACCTGCTTAGCAACAAAACCTCGCTCCTTCACTGTTGAGATCCATAAATGCCAGAAAGTTTCTATTCTAATAGTTTCTTCCCTGGAACAGCTAGACTTTGGTATTCCTTCCCCTGCTTCCCTGACTCTACTGATATGCAGAAGTTTAAATGTAACGTAAACCAACATCTTGTTAATCTTTCCTAGGCAAGGTTCCAAATAGTAGCCCCTTACGTCCAATTGGCGATATACCTTGTTAGGTGTGAACGCGAGTAAAAAAAAAAAAATAGAAAAAAAAAAGAAAAAAAAAAAAAGAAAATCTATCCTCCAAGTCTTTACGTTCTCTTAGAAAAGGAGTGAGTTTATTGCTAATCACCATAGGCGCCTTACCGGATGATACTGACGGGCTTGCTCAGCCATTTTTTGTAGGTCGATATGCACTTAACTTAATATGCAGGCTTAAAAAAAAACTTCCTGCAGAGGAGGTAAATAATATTTGTAAAATGATCCGCTTTACACGACATGTGTCGAAAATAAATTAAAAGCAAGTGTGGACGAAGAGAAAGCGAATAACAATTAGTAGGATGAGGATGCAAATGATGATGAAGATGGAGATGATAAATAGATGATGGTAAATATCCTGACCTTGCTAGCGTATCTATTCTGTATATTTATAAAGATGGACTACTTTTTGCGCTGACGATGAGATTAAAACGCCGATTCCTGTAACGAGATTACATCGAAGTGAATTAACAACAAAAAAAAGCAAAATAGTAAATAAGAATTATATTTTAGATGAAGCTAGTCAAACATGCGGACCTATGCTTTTTTTCTTCCATTTTCACTCCAAACAAGACACAGTGCAACTTCGATGTAGGAGGCTACTATCGCGGCCATAAATTGCAGGGATACTATGTAGGGAGTTGAGCAGCAAGGTGTCTGTTCACATTACACTTGAAATTCTGCATGTCAGTACAGTTGGAAAAGCAGGAACCCGGAAGAGAATTCCAAAGTCTAGCAGTTCTGAGGAAGAAACTATTAGCGTAGAAGACCTGCTTACGTCTAGGGATCTCTACTGTGTAGGGGTGGGATTTTGCTGCGTGTCGGGTTTGTCCGGGGTATTTAAGTCGAGGGGGCACAAGGGCTTGTAGTTCGTCGGAGCATCCACCATTAAAATACTTGTAGAACAGGCAGAGGGGTGCAACATTTCGTCGATAGGACAGAGACTGAAGCTTAGATGACAGTTCAGGACCTATTAGGTTGGCGACTCTCTTTTGAACCCTGTCCAGGAGTGAGAGACAAGCAGCAGATGCACCAGCCCAAATTTGACAGCAATACTCCATACATGGGCGAATGGTGGCTTTGTAGAGGTACAGGATACTTTCAGGTGTAAGTAACTTTCTAGCACGGAAGAAAAAGCCCACCTTCCTCATAGCGGCTCTGGCAATGCTCTCAATGTATCTGTTTTAACTTATGTTCCTTGTGAACGTTAAGACGAGGAGTTTGAAAGAAGTACTTTCAGATAATGTATCTTTAGCCATAGTTATTGGTGGCTGAGAAAGTTTCTTGTAATTATTAAAGGAAACAAGCTTAGTATTAGCAGCATTGAATGTCACCATCCATTTTTGTCCCCATTCCACTACAGATTGGAAGTCTTCCTCTAGTGTTTCTGATATGCCCTTAGGCATGTGTTCATTTATTTTCCCCTCGTGCCTGTTATGGAGCGTGGTGTCATCAGCAAATATACCCCCCCACACACACACATATATATATATATATATATATATATATATATATATATATATATATATATATATATATATATATATACTGTGAAAGCAAAATCAAGACTTCAAAAACGGTGTTGATGACAACAAAAAGTGTATTTCATTTTACGTTACAATTGTTTCCATGTCCAGTGGAACAATTTCAAAAATTATGTCATTTGAAAATTTTCCAAAACCAGCATTTCTTCAGACTTTATGAATAAACACACTTTTGACAATGGAGCATTTTTGAAAAGAAAGAAGAAAATGGAAAAAATTCCCTTAAGGGGAAAAGCATGTGAGAAACTTTGATATAGTTACGGAGGAAAATATTAGCAAATATTATAAAAGGTTTGCACCTGATTTGCTAAAGGTAATAAACATAGAAAATTAAATTAAATGTTTTTAAAGTTTTCAAATCATTTTAGCTACATAGAATAAGGGAAATTGTGTATTGATGCAGCAAAAAAAGGATATTGAACTTCAAATCGAAAGTGTATGCTAAACCCTGTAATGGAAATTCTTCGTATTCAGCAGGTAAAAAGATCCAACGCGTATTGTAATAAATCCAAGGAAGCTGGTAACAATCCAATATATATATATGTATACGAAATCTGCATGAATTAACATATATTTAAGCGTATTTTACGATCTGCTAGTTATTTAAAACATTCACATTTAACATCGTTAAAACAAAGAGTTAGAAACGAAATAGAAAAAAAATGTTTACCTCCATATTTAATAAACATGCTCATTTTAAACGAAACGCTATAAAAAATGCAAAAATAAGAACGCATTTATTTTAGCGAAATTCTAAACGTGTTATTAATGACGAGTAGGGCTTGCGTAAATTCCATGGAATAAGAAATACATTTAATGAACAAATATGTTTTGATAAATCTGTTATTTTTCTGGATAGCACAAGAAATTATTTTGGGGGCAGAAAAACCAATAACACGCAGCAAATATGAGTTTATTAACATTTCTATTAAAATAGTACGCATTGTATTTTAAACTAGCGGGGGTACCCGGCGTTTGTTTCCGGGACGGGGGGGGGAGTTTTAAAAAATGTTATGGTAGGTAAGTAGGAAGGATCAAACCCGGAGTCATGAGTAAAAGTAGGAAAATAAAGTGTGAAAAAAAAAAAAAAAATCTGCAACGTTAACAGTTCGGCCACCAAGAAAAGTCCATTCCAGTTATTTAGGAAAAAAAAAAAAACGACTACGGTAGGTCGGCGCGAACGTGAAAATATAATGTGAATTGTCCAGCACGCTAACCACTACGCCACAGAGCACTGCAGCTTAGTTTAGTGATTTTAAATAACTTCACATGAAAGAACTACGAAGCCAAACCGGTGTTCTCTTCTCAACTGTTCCTTGTGAACGATCCCCAAACGGTGTTAAGTGGTGGCAGGGGGAGGAGGAATTTATTAGAGAGAAAATATTTTACCACTTCCATTGATCTTAACCGATTTTGGCCGTGACTTCTCAGCAGAAAAAGTATAGAAATCTAAGATTATCGAGGAATTTGAGAAATAATAAACCTATAACACACCTCAGATATTGTTCTGCCATTGTTCTGCCGTTTGTGCATATTATATTTGCATGAAATATCTTGATTTTTAATCCTATTAAGGTCAAAATCCGACGGGAAAAAATGAGTTCATTTTATTTATATAGAGAAGAAGATAGATAGATAGAAGAGAAGATAGATAGATAGAAGATAGAAGAAGAAGATAGAAGATAGAAGAAGAGAAGAGAAGAAAAGAGAAGAAGAGATATAGAACTGACCCAAATGAGATAAATTAATAAGTACTAATAAATACTCAGAAAGTAATGTTGTGCTACATAGTTCAATACAAATGATAGAATCACATCGTAAGAGACAATCTTTAATTTACCCCTTCAGTCCAGCGTCCCGTGGAAGACAATATTCTTTTTTGCCTTGTTTCTTTTGAATGTTCTCTTTTTATGTAACGTTTCGCTAACTTCTTTCTTTGGTGAAGAACCGCTGCACGTCAAAATTACTATGAGTTCCTTTTATCACAAAATTACAACATTGATCATATATTATTATTATTATGATATTCGAAAACGAGGCTCCATCAAAGGGAGGTCACTCTCATATTTTTGTGTAGGGTTGCCAGATAAGCCTTTTTCAACTAAAATTTCTCAATTTTGGTAATTTTTTAAGCAGTATGACCTTCAAAAAGTTTTCAAAGCTTAACAAACGGACTGACTTAGGAAAGAACAATAAGATATTATGTAGATTAGCAAATATATCTGCAGTCCCGACCTTAACATTTGACCTTGACCTCGAAAAATAGTGTGTACCGTCCCTAAGTCGGAGACCATCCTCATGACAGGTTTGGCCATGATCGGTCGAGTGGCGTGGGCTGTAGAAGAGTATATATACATAGGCTATGACATTGACCTTTGACATTTACCTTGAAAAATGGTGTGCAGCATCATTATGCTAGGTTTGGTCATGATCGGTCCAGTGGTGTGGGCTTTAGTAGATTTGTACATACAGACACACACACGGATGCTATTACTTTATATATATATACTCCTATAATTTTTTTTTGTGCGTTGATATTCGTATTAACAACTTTTTTTCTATTTATTTTTTTGTTATAAATGGGTCGTAGAATTGCATTCACTAGCAAAAATCTAGCCAATTTACATATTCTTTTAAACACTCATTTTAATTAATTCCTTATTAGTTTTTTCGGTTTCCTTATGGGATGATCATCTTTAGTTAACTATTACGTGTAATTATATTCAGGTAGATATTTTACATGATTTATAGTTGTGTAATATTTGCGTAAAAAGTTTATAGTAAACACAAAACTCATACATATTTATGTATGCGTGTATATATATGTGTTTAAAAATTTTGCCTACCAAATTCCTCTGTCAGTTTTTGGTCTACAGATATGAAACTTAATATACAGGGAAATAAGGCACCTTGTTATGCTCTTCCAGTGTACCAAATTTCACTTCTCTGCGTTTCATAGCAATTTCAAAATTTAAAAAAATATTGACCTGCAAAAAAGCGACACACAGAGTTTATATATATATATATATATATGTATTTCGGACGATATCAAAACATCGTTAAACTCACTACTCGTTCAAGCAGCCGCCAATAGCGTAATGGTTAGAAGCCTTTACTGCCGTATAAACGGTCGGGTTTCAATCCTGGCTTGAGGTAGTTGCCTGTCTAGCCGCACTGATGAGCTGTGAAACAGCGAAACAGTACTGTATGTGGATGACTATATATATATATATATATTCAGAAATTTAAAAAAATTTAAAGTTTACAAATTGAAGAATTCTTTAAACTTAAAGAGAATATAAATATTAATACCAATAATTTTAGGACAATCCTAACCAGATGAAAAAGTTCGAGAGAGCATTGATATAAGAAATTTAATTGTTACTTTGTAAATTAGAATTTAAAACAATGTATTATTTCACAAGGACTATCAATTGAAAATTAAAAAAATTTCCTTATTCCACGGAGTATGGCTCTTATCCTTATAAGCGGTTAGAAAAATGAAATTTATAGGCAGGCTCTAAATGTTTTTGCTTAGCGCATAGTATATTTGTTGGAAATTTTTATTTACAAAGTTTAAATTCAATTTTCTTACACACGCACACACACACACACACTCACACACACACACACACACACACACATATATATATATATATATATATATATAACTACGTCATTTACTCACATAAACCTAATATACGAAAGTATAGATTTATGCGTAAACTTTAAGTATTTACTTCAAAAGTGCTCAATACGTAGGTAGAGCTAGTTAGTAATTTATAAAATATATATGGCGATTAAGCTGCACTGAATATTCTGCGTTTCATCCACTATAGGATTCGTCAGGCTTAACTTAACTTTGATAAGCCTGACGAATCCTATAGTGGATGAAACGCAACCATATATATTTTATAAATTACTAACTATATATATATATATATATATATATATATATATATATATATATATATATATATATATATATATATATATATATATTGTTACGCACGCGATAAAGAGGGGGAATTTAAATAAAAGCAAACAAAGGGATTTAAAAAAGAATTTTACGAAAAACAAATATTTATCGCGCATGTGATAAGGGTAAAAATAAAAGGAAGACACAAAGATTTGAACACAACAGAATGCGAGAAAGAACGAAAGCACAAACACCAGTGATAACGTTTCAAAGTTAATTTTATTATAAAAATTAAACTATGGTCGGGGGATGAGATTAAATAAAAAAAATTACGAGGTAGAAGGGGTATCTTAATCTATCTGAAAATGCCGACGAGAAATATATCGATATAAAAAATACATCAATACAAACAAAACAATGGCAAAATGAACTCGCCAACTTAATACACAAGAGAGAGGTATGCAGAGAGAGGGGACTTACAGTCTTACTGTTCTTTTTTTCCTTTTTTTCTTTTCTACATGAAGTTTAACCACCATTCTATTCGCTTCAGACGACCGTTCGTAATATGCGATACATGTATTATTCATCCACTGTTTCTGTTATTCTTTGCTGTGTGTCTTTTTGGTGCGCCGTGTTCCCCGCCATTTTATGGTCGGCATTATCTCCTTTCGTTCCTGTTGGGATGGATTTTTCCACGGCATTATCTCCTCTTTCGTTGTCGGGATGGGAATTTTTCCCACATCTGTCTGGCGCGGCGGCTCGGTGGAGAGTGTGTACAAAAATATCTCTTTCCCCTCTTTATCCTCCGTACTTTTCTCATCCTTTTCCTTCTTTGTTTGTTTGCTTGGTACCCGGAACTAAAAGCGGTCATAAAGTGTGTCGATGACCGGGTGACCTGTCAACTGGCTAACTCATCTGCTGAACGTCTTTCCCCTATACTCTCTTTCTCTCTCTTTGTTCTATACTTTTTCTTTTTCTTCTATGTTCATTTTGTTTCGGCGACAATCAAACAACAACAAAAAAAAACTTGCTTTTTTGTTTTAATTGATACTCCAAATAAGCAAGTTGCTCTGCCCACCCTATATATATATATATATATATATATATATATATATATATATATATATATATATATATATATATATATATATATATATATATACAGGGTGGGCAGAGCAATTTGCTTATATATATATGTGTGTGTGTGTGTGTGTGTGTGTGTGTGTGTGTGTGTGTGTGTGTGTGTGTGTGTGTGTCTGTGTATGTGTCTGTGTGTCTGTGTCTGTGTGTCTGTGTCTGTGTGTGTGTGCCATCTTGAGGCAGTTGCTGGTCTCGTACCAACTAGCCTAAAAGTTATTGATTGTTATTTTTCTTTTTCGATTTCTCGCTTGTTAATTATACTGCAAAATTACCAATTTTTTAATTGTTCATTTCCAGAGAGAAAAAACGATTTAAAGTAGGCACCGCCAAAACTAGGGGGGGTGGGGCAGGTCAGTACTTTTTGACGGACCGTCTTTTTAAAAATCTACCAAAAATCAGGTAATTATCCGATCAATACGAAATCTTCAGCGATTATTAGGAAAAGAATGAACTTTATAACAGTGTACTTATTTTTCATAAACGATATTTATATATATATTTTTTTTTGCTTACAACCCCCCCCCCTTGTTTTGAAGTGGGAACAAATATGCTTAAAATAATCATCTGAAACTGAACAAAACATATTGTGTTGTTGTAAGGGACAGAATTATAGATTAAAAAAAAAAAAAAATTGTTTGCATACCTTATTTTCACGTCTGAATATCAGAACTTCGATTGTGTTTAATTATCCCGCTTTTGAGTTTTGAAGTGTGAAATTCGGTGAATATGTTAAGTAAAATAATTAATTTAAGTTAAGCAAAACAAAAAAAATTTTTTTTTAATATTTATACGAAAAAAAGCCATTTTAAAATTTTTGATAAATAAATTAACAATTTTTTTTTAGCGAGCCGAATAATGCATGACCATTATTAAACAGGGCATGCTTTGAATAATCGATACAAAAAAAAAAATTCGATAAATATTGTGCCCTTTGTGTTAAAAATAGCATCATTTTTTTCGATCTCGTTTGAAAACGTTTGCCGCCTTTCGACTACGGTGGACCAAACGCGCTGAAATAATTTTTTTTTTATTCTGCTTTAAATTGCCCCCCCCCATTTTGGGGAGCCTGGCCCCCACACACATACACATTAAAAACCAAACTCATACAAATGGTCACCCATCTGGTACTGGCCAGCCTCAGCTTAATAATACATTGAAATTTTCGTCACTGAAAAATAAGTTTTTTGGGCCTGTTTGGTCTTCCATAGTTTTCTTATCATCAAAAGAAAACGTAAACAGAGTCGATCTGAACTCTACGTCGACGCGAAATATCTGGTTACCTATATGAATAAGTGGAATTATTTGAAATTCAGGTACTTATATTATAATATTTTTGCATATTCTCTTAGAAAATCATCCTAAATCTTAGTTAGACAATAAATAAATTAATTATTTCGAAAACCCTTTTTTTTTAATATTTAAGTACGTTTTTTGTGCAAGACAAAAAATGTCAATTGTTAACTTTTTGGGAAAATTTAACATTTAAAATTGAATTAAAAATAGTAGAAAAAGTTTTACATTATTCTGTTTTCTATATGATAAAATTCAGGGTTTTATCTTTCTGGAAAAAAAAAGTTACTCAGAAATAATGGATTTTAATAAATGTAATTTAGTTTTAAAAAACAACAACAACTTGATTTTGCGGCCATTTTTGGCGGTGCCTAATTTAAAGGTATCAATTTCCAAATGCTTTTCAATTCACAATAATCCGATTATTCCATAAACGTAATTGCAAGTGAGGGAGGCAATTATATCTTAAAGATCGTTTCTATTTCCTCGAGAAAAAAGGGCGCCATGCCTGATTTTGCAGGTGTTCTTTTCATCTATTTGCTTAAATGCCAGCTTAATACGCACACTCCAAGTGAAGTGGCTCTTGTCCAAAAACACTTCTTCTGTTGCCACATACAGCGAAGTACTGTCTTACGTACGCATGGCACAAGGCCACGTTCGTGAATTCCTTAGTAAACCGATATCGCATCCACCGCATGAGGTACAAGAATTAGGACTCCCACCCCACCCCACACGTACACATAAACATACGCACACATCTAGGTTGGATTAACTGCATAAGCAAACAAGTCAAAAGATGTGCGCCCTGGCCCGCCATTTTAGGAGGCCCATAATATTGGAGGCTCAGGTTTTTGAAATCCTCCAATTCACAGCAAGCTTCTTTTCTATAACAACTACAAAGCACCTTCTCAACCACCGACTGCCATGACAAATAACATGTTACCTGAGAGCTCATCTTTCAACCTCTTCGGCTTAACATTCACGGGCATCATGAATTGGAACAAATACATCATCATCATCATCATCATCATCATCATCATCATCATCATCATCATCATCATCAGTGGTCCTGCTGTTTAAACAGGGTCGGCGACCACAAATTGTAGAGCCATGATAATCTTGGGGAGACAAGTAAAGATATTAGTTTCCCGTTACTTTCCGTCTTAATTCGGGGGTGCATCTCCCCCAGTGAATTAAAAGCGCCCCCAAATACCAATCTGGAAATTTTTACCATTCAGTGCAGTATATACAGCGACTTGCCTTCCCAAATGGTCACTCATCAGATACTGGCCAGGCTCATCGTTGCTTAACTTCAGTGATTGTGCTGTATATTGATGAGAGACTGTTACAATGAAGGTGGGCTCCCTTTACCATACTAGAAAATTACTCACACCAGAGAGTACATTATATCTTATACAAAAGCTACAATTCGCCCATCTATGAAGTACTGTTGATGCATGTACTACTAGTCTCTCACTCTTAGGCAGAGTCCAAAAAAGAGTCCCAAAAGATCCCACACTATATTCCGAACCCCAACCTCTGTCCCATCACCGCAATGTTGTATCCCTGTGCCTGTTTTACAAGTACTTGAATGGAATGTGCTCTGCTGAACTCATAGCACTTGTGCCCCCAAAATGTACATTCTTCTGACTAACACAACAAGCAGCAAAATCCCACCCCTTCACTGTTGAGGTCCCTAAATGCCGAAAAGCCTTCTACTCTAATAGTTTCTTCCCTTGGGTGCTAGACTTTTGAATCCCCTTATAGTTTCTTGCTTCCTCGACTGTACTAATCTGCAAAAGTTTAAATCTAATGTGAACAGACATGTCGTTGCCCAACACCCTACAGTTCCCGTTAGACACGACCCAAATAGTAGCCCCAAACGTTCATTCAGCAATATACGAGGGTCATTCTAAAAGCAAAGTCTCCTATTTTTTGTTTTCAACTCATACAGTTGAAGAGCTATGAAAACAGGAGTGGTACCATGAAAACGAGCGACCTTTTGTGCTCCAAAATTTAGTTTTTTTACACAGTCACCACAATTCTCAATAATTAATAATTTGATTTTTAATTTTAGATATTATTCATCCAGAGCAACGCTGATCCAGAATATACATTACTTTGAGTGTTTGTTTTGTAGTTTTTGACTTCTAGCTGGGGCAGATAAGCACAACTACACACAGACAATTGTCCTTTATATAATGGTTCAATGTAATAATTTCAAACATTAGAAATTGCCATCATTGTATTACGTCTATGGCACGATTGTGAAGAGATTAAAGAATTAATCTCTTTGAGTTGTTGCATGAAATATCAAATATTATTGTTCGACTGATTTAATTTGAAAGATTGTGATTTTTAGCAGGTGTTAGTAATAATCTTCTATCGATCTACTATTATATAAAAATAACTTTTTTTAAAATGTGTGTTTGTGTGTGTGTGTGTGTTTGTGTGTGTGTGTGTGTGTGTGTGTGAGAGAGAGAGAGAGAGAGAGAGAGAGAGAGAGAGAGAGAGAGTTCCTAATGGACTCGAAAATGGCTGGGCCAATTTCTAATCGAAATAATTCGATGACTGAAGGAACAGGCTATTTTGACCAAAGTTAACGCCTTACACAGCCTAACATCACAAGTGCATTTGAGAAGTTTCATTACCACACAAGCCGAATGTCCCAAAAGGTTTTTTGATATGACAGAGGCGCGTTCGAAATGAATGTTTCTGTTTAAAGCACGATTTCATAATGACACCTGACGTTTTCATTTTATACTTAAATTCGAGCCAATATCACCGCACAACCAGTAAAGCGAAGCATATAAAATCAATAGTATGTTATTTTATATGATCAGGGCGTGTCCGAAATGAATGTTTCTGTTTAGAGCACAATTTAAGCATGATACTTGACTTTTGTATTTGGAACTTTAATTCAAACTATTTTTATTTATTTAATTAAAGCCATTTTAATAATTTTATAAAATCAACAGTAGGTTCTCTATAGTGCAATGTAGATTACAATGTATTGTGGACTAAGTTACTGTGGAAAGGCATGCAAAGCTTCCTCCTGGCGCACCGCGATGGGTCCCCAACTAGAGCAGCAATCAACCGATTTGATTGAAAAGTAGGCGATTTCATTGATTTCAATGACAATAAAATACGGGAGTGTGAAACATTCGTTGATTATCATTCAATGCCGGGCAATGCAGGGGTTCCCTACTAGTATAAAATAAAAAAAATAGGTTCCTGTTTTGACATTCTCTTAAATCGAGGAGTGCATAAGAATTAGAGGTGAACCACCGTATTTGACTGAGTTGTTAATTCCCGATGTCTGCCGTCGAAACTTTCCAAGATCAGACATCCGTATTTTACGTATAATAGTTAGAGGTGAGTGAGTTATCCGATGGGTTAAATTGCAACATTTCGTCTATATAAATAAAACAGTAGATGTATGTGTGTCTGTGTGTGTAAATATTTAACCGATAAACTCGGTCAAAACTTGACCTCATTTAAAACGGGAACCTGCTAAATCCAACTAATTAAATAAATTCAAACGTGTTTCCGTTAGCATCTCGCAGTGGGGTAATGGTTAACATCGCACTTTTTTTTTTTTTTCACACTTTAATTTACAACTTTGCCTCAACGGTTCGGGTTAGATCCTCATACTTACTTTTTTTTTTTTAACTCCCTCCCCAAACACCCGGGCAACGCTGGGTACCCCTTGCTAGTTATTATATGAAACTTAAAATATAAGGCTTCTCATAAACATGTTAACATAAAACACACAGGGACATAAGTACATCATCTCCTAGACAAATTGAAAACAGCTGAAAAAGCTTTGCTCCTCCCACTTCCTCCCTTTCATATTTGATTTTCAATTCGCAGATTCATTATTTCCAATCGCTTAACACACGTGGGGTCCTGGATATGACCTTAAACTATATCCAATGGTGAGGCCCCAGCTTGCGGGCTTTGAGGAGTGTGGAGCCACCCTTTAATTACCATTGCTCCCAGGTCCACTCTGACCCGGAGTGGTAGAACCTGTTAGGGTCCTAACTATGGGTTGAATAGAAACCGACTTGAAAACAACAAATATATTCTATTAAAAAAAATTTTCATCAAAATCTTTGGATTCGGCATTAAATAATCCGAAAAGGGTTGATATGCCGTAAAACAAAAACAACCAACATTAACACACGTGGGCTTTCAAATATAATTTAAGTAACGAAAAACACCTTCATTGTAACGAATTAAACTATCGTCCCCTTTCTTAAAAAAAAATCATATATGTCAAGACGGTTAGTTTGGAAAGTCTGAAAAACTATTTTCTCTTTTTTCCTTTTTTTTTACCCTCTTCTTTCTATTTTTTATACTTGGTTTACATTTTCATTGAATGACTGGCAGTGAGTAAGAACAGAGGTATATTGTCGCTTAACGATGTCTTTTAAGAATGAAACAGTAGATTTATTGTAGCGACTTATGGCCTAAATTGAATAAAATAATATCTTGCTTTCTTAACTCAGCACTATCAACAACATCGTTAAAACTCAATTGTCTTTACTCTTGAATATTTCTAACTTGGAATAACTACATATGCACACGCGCATACACACACACACGCACGCACAAACATAATATATATGTGTGTGTGTGTGTGTGTGTGTGTGTGTGTGTGTGTGTGTGTGTGTGTGTGTGTGTGTGTGTGTGTGTGTGTGTGACAGGACCCGTATTGCACCAACCACACCGGGTGTCTATAACCTCGCAAACTCCACTCGATATAACAAGTGCTCTTTCGATCGTACGCTGTCCCGTCACAAGTTGGCCTATTGATCGTCTTCACACGTTGTGTTTCCATGGTGTAACGCTTCGCCTCTCGACCGAATCGTCTCCAATCCTGGGTGGTCTCCGGGTACATTGATCCCTCCGCTGGTCCCTGCAGCTCGCTGCAAAATGAAGAGTCTTCACCACAAACAAACAAAACTCCGGTTTATAACAATAACAACTATTTATTAAGTTCATTAATTCACAAAGGCTACTGTCTAAATTGAGGTGACTGACTATAACATTGAACGATGTAAGACCAGACAAGTAAAGTCACAGATTTCCCATTTACACAGGCTAGTTAACACCATAACATCAGACCCCGAGGGCCCCCAAGTCGGGAACGCTTGACCAGCCCAGCTGTTCAGTTTGCTGGCTATGACTCTAATCATTTAGAACTTTTTCTTCTGAATCCAACCCATTTTTCCTCACCTATCCCTCGGAGAGTCGTTAAAAACATCCTTTCTCTCTTCTTCTCAGAGCCCCCCCCCTGTCTCATCCACTCAATACTCCTCTCTCTCTCTCTCTCTCTCTCTCTCTCTCTCTCTCTCTCTCTCTCTCTCTTTCCTGAGAGGGGGGTTACTCACACTAATATCTATTGGTAGTCCTCTGGGTTTCTTCCCCCAGCACTGTGTGCGACCCTTAACATCTACTGCCACTTCTAATACAAACATCTCCTTTGACATCTCGGAGATGACTCCAATTCTGTCCCCATTTTTGAGACAATATACCATCTGGTTTGCATGTAACAAGCTCATAATGACAGCTTGTCAGTTGGTCCTATTTTGCCAGCTAAGTCTTTGCATTTCTCTGCACTAATCCACCCCATCCCACCCGGTCAAACACCCCACTCCACCGCAATATGCACCTCGCTGCATGCATTCATGACACCATAGTGTCACACACACACGCACACACACACACACACACACACACACACACATATACACACACACACATCATTCAAACACGGTAGTGTTATAATATATGGTCAAGTGGCAGTTTTAGTCATTTAGAACTGCTTTAAAGCTTCACCACTCACTCATTTTTTTACCAAATTTCAAACAATTATCACAGTTTTTTTTTCAATATTCGTTCAGTAAAACAAAAGTTATGATGAATTCTTTAGTGTTCAAAATCGTAAAAAAAAAGTAAGGGGTGAGCGACCTTTTTTATGACTGGCTTTCATAGCAACCATGTCGCTTCAGCGACTACTGTTGCTACCAATTCACCGCTCTTGCGAAAAGAGAAGTAACAAGTGAAACAGAGAGAATGAAAGAATAAAAATGTGAAAGGGAGATAATTGGGAATATTTTATTGAAAGCAGACGAGTGTCGTACATTGTTATTACATGTGTGTATTTCATGTTTATGGCGTCAAAAAAATAAGACTGAAATTCAACAAAGAACAAGTGGCTTCACTGGAAGCCTGGAAAAATCATGGATTGCAATAGAAAAATGCGAGCATGAAAAATAATATGGTTAAGCTTAAACATGGAAAAGTAAGGACTAGTTGTTACAACTGGAAAAGAAAAGGACAAGATATTCTAGTAAAAAATATGATAAATTTATAACTTAAAATATTGCAGCATTAAGAGTTTTTAAAATTGAATTCATAACATTATATAATCAGTTCTTTATGCCGCAATATTTTAAGTTATAGATTTATTATATTTTTTTACTAGAATATCTTGTCCTTTTCTTTTCCAGTTTTAACAACTAATCCTTTACTTTTCCATATTTAAGTTTACTCATATTACTTTTCATGCTCACATTTTTCTATCGTAACACACACACACACACACACACACACACACACACACACACACACACACACACACACACACACACACATTTCTGAATTGTTTCCAATGCCCTATACCTCTTTACAACTGGATTAAAGCAGTGTTGGTCCAGTGAGATGCGGTTGTGATTTCGTAACACTTGCTTCAATACAGTCTCCTCGCTCAGGCGTCATTGCAGGGAGTATCCATTTGTCTGCCCAGACTGAAAGGAGTTGTTTTTTTTTTAATGTTGGATATTCATAGAAGTTCCAAATTTTTATAAAAAATTTTATTTGTAAAATTGGTAGGGTGGGGGGTCACCAAATATCTTTTATTTACTTTTCATTGTTGAAAATATTCCATAAAAAAAAAACATAGGAAAATTGCCTGGGGGATTGGAGGGTGTCATTGGCCATTCTCTCTGCTTTGCCAACATCATCAACGTTACGCTATCAATTTGTCGATTGATCAAATTAATTGTCGAGAGCGGCTGGAGTTGAACTACTTTGCGGAGTCAGTTAGTCACGAGCGATTTGCGATTTGCGATTTGCGATTTGTGTGTGTGTGTGTGTGTGTGTGTGTGTGTGTGTGTGTGTGTGTGTGTGTGTGTGTGTGTGTGTGTGTGTGTGTGTGTGTGTGTGCGCGCGCGCGCATGTGTGTGTGAGTGTGTGAGTGTGTGAGTGTGTGAGTGAGATAGAGATAGAGATAGAGAGAGAGAGAGAGAGAGAGAGAGAGAGGGGGAGAGGGTAGAAAGTGGGTGTAGCGACAGCCATTTCGCGACTGTATCCGGTTCCTTTTCTGGTTGAATGAATCAGACGAACTGTTATTCCCGGATAAGAACGATGACTGTTGCTGATTGTTGCGAACGTCTCAGAAACACCAGAAGCACCCTCCTTTTTACCAAACAGAGCGTCAAAAATAAATAAAAATAAAAATAAAAATAAAAAGAAACTAAATTATAAATCAATCTATTGAAAGAGACTGCGCCCGTATGCGTCATGCACATTTGCATTGCAGAGTGCATGATGACCGCCGACAAAATCTATGAAACTCTTTGTAAAAGTTATGGGTGAATAAGAACAGGCGACTCAAAGTCCACAGAAAACTGTGTCAGATAAAAATAAATAAATAAATAAATGCGCATTATAACTTAAAGTGTGTTTTTTTTTGCATAAAATAATAAATAAAATGTTATCGTTTTTGATTTGCTTTTATTATTATAAAAATAAACTTCATGAAATATTTATTGATTTTTTATTTTTTAGAAAAATAGGATATTTTTTTATCTGATATCGTTTGCTGCGAACTTTGAGTCGCCCATTATTCTGATTCACTAAATCCTGTGAACATTTTTTCAAACCACTCTAAATTAGGGAATTATCGAGTTTTTGTGATTTTTCAGCATTTTTTCAATAAATTATCTAAAAAATACAGTAAAGCCAGACTCTTTATCATCTCTTTGTTTCATCAATAGTTTCTTTCTATGAAATAAATATTTGATTCTGATTTACCAGTTTTTCTTCTTTTTTTTTTTCTTGTGATATGTTGATTGGGGATGAAGGTGGGTACATTGAATAAAGTCACCTCTACTACACAATCAAGTTACCTGAATTGATTTGTTCAATAAACATTTTAAAATAAAGCCGTAGTGTTGTTTCTTTAGGGCGACAAATTTATCGTTCTACCCGAATTTAGGAAAACTCGTCCTCGGAAAATTCGTCTCCAGAAAACTCGTACTCGAAAAACAGTTTCCTACCTAGCAAACAGGGAGAAGTTTTCCGGGTACGAGTTTTCCGGGCATCTTCTACCCTGTAAACACACACATTATATATATATATATATATATATATATATATATATATATATATATATATATAGTCATCGACATACAGTCCTGTTCCATTGTATAACAACTCATCAGTGCCGTTAGACTAGCACCTCTCCCAAGTCAAGGATCGAACCTAGAATTGTCGTGTTGACAGTCGGCAGCTCTACCTCTTGACTACGGAAGAAGCGACGCCCGCAAATAACTCGTCCGAATGTCTATTTAAACAAACATCCGTCCGCTACTTGTACAGTGCTCAACCCGCCTGTTTGTAAACAAACCGTGAGCTTCGCATATATATATATATATATATATATATATATATATATATATATATATATATATATATATATATATATATAATGTCGGGATGAAACAAAAGTATAATGTAAAGGGGGGTAACTCCTTACTTCTTTGCGCAAAGTTGCCACACACACCCTTTCTCCGTAGTCCTAAACTTTAACTTCTCGCGAGAAGTCGCGAGATGAACGACCGGAAGTGGACAGTGGAGGGAAACACAGAGTGACTTTGAAAATGGCGAGATGAACATCACTCCCGTTCGTCCAGTTATCATAGTTGGACTCCTAACTTTCATCTATTATGTTTGCATTCTAGTTACGTGTGTGTGCGTGTCTTCATAATAAACGTATATCGTTATGTGACAGTGAGTGTTTCTTATTTGTTCATAAGTATTACGGTCTTCCACCACGAGCAGCAACATACCCACGGGAAGGCTGGACTCCCTGCGGTAAGGTATTTTATGTTATATTGATCTAACACATCCCACGATATAACAATATACAACATGGATTCATTTAGAAATGAGAAAGGATTTTGTGCCAAATGACCATCGCACAAAAAGGTACACAACCATTTACTTGCAAGTTATATTGTGAGAGGTGAACGAATCTGTAAGAGAGAGAGAGAGAGAGAGAGAGAGAGAGAGAGAGAGAGAGAGAGAGAGAGAGAGAGAGAGAGAAGGGGGGTAAGTGAGGGAGAGAGGGAGTGATTTTATTTTAAATAAGGTTAAATTTAAATAAACATAAAACTGAGCTTCATTTTTTCCCATCTTTATTGTACCATCATCACCAACATACGCAGAGCTATCCACGTCACGCAGGAAAACTGGCAGACGGTAATAAAAACGCTACAATTTTATTTTTGTCGAACTCGCGACTTATAAGTAGGAATTAAAAGCGGAAATTAATAAATACAATTAGACAATCACGGCAGGACTTTGCAAAGAGCATATATATATATATATATATATATATATATATATATATATATATATATATATATATATATATATATATATATATATATATATATATAACGTTTTAAGTTGTTTATCTCATGCGCATTAGGCGTCAGAAAGGATTATAGTTTAAAGGAGCATTTATAGGTTCAATGAGTACGGTCAGGTGAAAGTTCAACGAGTGCGTTTGTCGCTGTCATGAACGTTAACATTCCTTTCCTTTCGCGGAGAGCAACCTTGGTGAGCTTGTTTGATCACAGTCTGGCCAACCATGGTTATGTCCAATAATTCAGTACACAAAGTTAAGACGCTGGAATTGAACTCGGTTTACCTAAATATGGAATGGAAATCACTAAACATGAAACGAAAATCGAAACGATATGGAACCACTTCTTGTTCTGTCATGAAACAATAAAAAAAAATAAACTTTTATTTTTTTACATTTCTATAAATATATATTTTTTTAATATTTAAAATATATTCATGTGGAAATATGTGGAGAGAAAAAGTGGGCTCGAATACCCTCAGCGAGATGCTTTGCTGCATCACTTCCATTTATTCATTTTAAGAAACTTTTTTATACGAATGTTTAAAATAAGTTTCTTTTTTTATATATAATACAAGAAGTGTTAATAAAAAAATTCATATACTATTTATGACAAACTTTATGTAAAAAACATAAATATATTATTAAAAAAAACAGTTTATAGAAATGTAAATAATAAAAATTTGTATTGGTTTGTAGCAAACAAAAATCGCTACAATAACAGGCAGGGGTGAAATCTCGCGGTTCAAGATTTAAATCTACCTACCGTCTTCCTGGCTTGTCCAATCACAAGCCAGCTCACAGTCACGTGACCGAGTGTATAAAACGTGAAATCGACAACAAGCTCTGTCTCTCTCTCTCTCTCTCTCTCTCTCTCTCTCTCTCTCTCTCTCTCTCTCTCTCTCATAAATTTAAATATGAAGTTCTTATGGATTTAAACACATAAGAACTTCACGCCAGTCATGGCATTTTTTTCTCTCCTCCAAATTTGAAAAGATCTGGAACCTTTTTAGTTTTTGTATTTTAATTTTTATCGCCTGATGAAATCAAATGTGATTGAAACGGTCTGCACATCGTAGCAAGATATGACTGTATTTACATAAAGAATAATAAAAAAATATATATATATAATTTGATCTCTTTGGATATCTTTTTACCTAGAATAAATAAATATATATATATATATATATATATATATATATATATATATATATATTATATATATATTATTATTATTATTATTATTATTATTATTATTATTATTATTATTATTATTATTAATTTATTTATTAATTAATTTATTTATTTATTTAAATAATAAAAAAGATTTGATTCGGAAATCTTAAGTAGAACGACCCGCAGTGTGTTTGCGGTATTATGGTGAATGAAAACTCTAGCTATGAATAGCATAGACCAACAAAAGGTACAGTGACAAGGATGACCATAGACTCCTCCCAAATTTTTGAGTGGCCTTGTGCCTTACTTTTTGTTGTTTTGTTTTATTTTGTACATTGCAAGAGAATGAAAAATAGATAACTCTAAGCGAACTGACTAAATATATAACTCTAAGCGAACTGACTACATAGATAACTCTAAACGAACTGACTAAATATATAACTCTAAGCGAACTGACTAAATAGATAACTCTAAGCGAACTGACTAAATAGATAACTCTAAGCGAACTGACTAAATAGATAACTCTAAGCGAACTGACTAAATAGATAACTCTAAGCGAACTGACTAAATAGATAACTCTAAGCGAACTGACTAAATATATAACTCTAAGCGAACTGACTAAATAGATAACTCTAAGCGAACTGACTAAATAGATAACTCTAAGCGAACTGACTAAATATATAACTCTAAGCGAACTGACTAAATAGATAACTCTAAGCGAACTGACTAAATAGATAACTCTAAGCGAACTGACTAAATATATAACTCTAAGCGAACTGACTAAATAGATAACTCTAAGCGAACTGACTAAATAGATAACTCTAAGCGAACTGACTAAATATATAACTCTAAGCGAACTGACTAAATATATAACTCTAAGCGAACTGACTAAATATATAACTCTAAGCGAACTGACTAAATAGATAACTCTAAGCGAACTGACTAAATATATAACTCTAAGCGAACTGACTAAATAGATAACTCTAAGCGAACTGACTAAATAGATAACTCTAAGCGAACTGACTAAATATATAACTCTAAGCGAACTGACTAAATATATAACTCTAAGCGAACTGACTAAATAGATAACTCTAAGCGAACTGACTAAATATATAACTCTAAGCGAACTGACTAAATAGATAACTCTAAGCGAACTGACTAAATATATAACTCTAAGCGAACTGACTAAATAGATAACTCTAAGCGAACTGACTAAATAGATAACTCTAAGCGAACTGACTAAATATATAACTCTAAGCGAACTGACTAAATAGATAACTCTAAGCGAACTGACTAAATAGATAACTCTAAGCGAACTGACTAAATAGATAACTCTAAGCGAACTGACTAAATAGATAACTCTAAGCGAACTGACTAAATAGATAACTCTAAGCGAACTGACTAAATAGATAACTCTAAGCGAACTGACTAAATAGATAACTCTAAGCGAACTGACTAAATAGATAACTCTAAGCGAACTGACTAAATAGATAACTCTAAGCGAACTGACTAAATAGATAACTCTAAGCGAACTGACTAAATAGATAACTCTAAGCGAACTGACTAAATATATAACTCTAAGCGAACTGACTAAATAGATAACTCTAAGCGAACTGACTAAATAGATAACTCTAAGCGAACTGACTAAATATATAACTCTAAGCGAACTGACTAAATATATAACTCTAAGCGCACTTCTTGCAACCCTAATCTTCTCTCTTGAGGTGCCCCTACCAGCCGGGGCGGTTCAGAGAGTTCAAGAAGAAGCACCATAATCTTAACATGACTGCTATATATTCACATACACATCCTGATTTCAACCCCGGTGTACGATACGCATTCTTCATAAATGAACACTTTTGCTTTTCTTGCAAACAGGACATTCTTCTGTTCTTTAGAAATGAACACTTTTCTCTTCTCTATTAACGAGACATTCATTTAGTATCACGTGGAGTTTCTCACTTTCGTCTTCGTCCATACTCATCGATTTATTTTGTTATTAACAATCTTCTCTTTCCTATTTTCTCATATATCTGCGTGTGACTTAAAAGTTTTCATTAAAAATGCTTCGGTACTGGTAAATATTTTGGACCAGACGTTCATTCGGCTTTGGCTGGAATATGACGTGTCAACAGCTGGATTATGCCGAGCAACAGTTTGGGTTTAGCTGCTGTCTGACGTAACACACCGATCAGCCAATCATAACGCGGCGCGCTGAATTACAACGATTTTATAATAATAAAAAAAATTCTTTGAGCCTTTTCCTTAAAATTATTTGACCCCCCCCCCAATTAACTTTTGCTTCTTCTAACCTTTTTTAACAGTTATTATTAAAAAAAAAAAAATGAATACAATAACACCAAATTATGGTAGTTTCTTTTTTTTTTTTTTTTTAGGGTGGGGGGTCTGCAGTTTAAATCTATTCAATTTTGCTATTTTCTTTTATGTAGCGCCATTAGGATTTTATCGGCGCCGCTCGGCATAATCCGACAGTAGACGTCATGTTCCGGCCAGAGCCGAGCGAACGTTTGAGATACGTCTGATTCATAATATGCAACAGTACCGATGCTTCTCTAAAACGGACTCTCCCTAAAAATATTCCTTGCAAATCGGAACTGCTAAAAAGGGAATCTCCAAAAATCTTATCACAAGATATGATCTCTTTAAAATAACGACATTTATAATTAGCATCGAAAAATGATAAGAAAAAAAAAGTCACAGTTTTTCGCATCTGCGATAAAAGTTACTGCTTTACTATGCAGGAATAAATATTTGATGCAGTTAACAAGCGACAAGAGCGCAGCATCTTGTTATGACACCATCAAATGAAACTGGCTCATTAAATGAGTAATTATTCCGTTTTATACATGAGAAGAGTCTGCTGGAATGGCTGCTTCCTGGTGCTGCAGAGTCTCTTCTATGCAAGGAGTGGTTGGTTCTATTGATCGGTTATGACTTGCAGAGACGAAAAATGATTGGCTAAACGTAGAATATGACGAAGTTCCTTCACACCTTTTCGTTAACATCGGCATTTTAAAAAGAAAAAGAGAACAGAGAGAATCTCTATATCTTCTCTGCTTTTATAGAAACTTTGTCTGCGTCTGTGTGTTTCTGTGTGTGTCTGTGAGTGTCTGTGTGTTTCTGTGTGTGTCTGTGAGTGTCTGTGTGTGTATGTGAGTGTCTGTGTGTGTTTATGTGTGTCTGTGTGCGTCTGTGAGTGGCTTGTGTGTCTTTGTGTGTTTTTGTGTGTCTGTGAGTGTCTTGTGCGTCTGCGAGTGTCTGTGTGTGTGTGTGAGAGAATCTGTATGTGTCTGTGAGAGTCTGTATGTGTTGTGAGTGTGTGTGTGTGTGTCTGTGTCTGTGTCTGTGTGTGTCTGCGTGTGTCTGTGTGTGTGTGAGAGAGAATCTGTATGTGTCTGTGAGAGTCTGTGTGTGTTGTGAGAGTCTGTGTATGTTGTGAGTGTGTGTGTGTGTGTCTGTGTGTGTGTATCTGTGTGTGTCTGCGTGTGTCTGTGTGTGTCTGCGTGTGTGTCTGTGAGTTCGTTCTTTGTGGGCTCGAAAACGGCGAGGCCAATTTTTATGAAATTTCACAAGAAGGAACTTCATGTGTCTAACAGTGTTTTAGACAGGTTTTGTATCGGAATGTCTCTGATAAGTATCGATAATCAAAATAATCCGATGAAAGAAGGAACAGGCGATTTGAACCAAAGTTAACACCTTACACAGCCTAACATCACAAGTGCATTTGAGAAGTTTAATTACGACACACGCGGAAAGGCTCCACATATAAAATCAACAGTAGGTTCTTTGATATGATAGGGGCGCGTTCGAAATGAATGTTTCTGTTAAAAGCACTATTAGAGTATGATACTTGACCTTTTGCATTTTAAACTTTAATTCTAGCCATTATATATAAAAATAATTTTATAAAATCAACAGGAGGTTCTCTACAGTGCAATGCAGACTACAATGTATTGTGAAATAAGTCATAGCGAAAGGCATTTCAACTTCCTCTCGGTGTACCGAAATGGGTCCCCAACTAGAGCAGGTAATCAATCGATTTGGTTGGAAAATGTTCGATTTCACCGATTTCAATAACAATAAAAAATATGGGAAAGTAAAACATTCGTTGATCATCATGCAATCCAGGGCAACGTCAGGTCACCATGCTAGTAAAATCATTAAAAGAAAAGAAAGAAAAGATGTTTCTATTGTTGAGGATCATTCATTGATTTTTATTGGCATTCGTTCCCCCGATATCTTTCTAGTTAGAAATTATTCTAAAAAGACATCGGGTACTTGTGGGAGAAACTACATGAACGTTACTAACATCCTTAAGTAAAAGTGTTTCTGTGAAAGGAACTGGATTCGAAGATTGTCAGTCCGTGCCGTTAAGCACTTAGCCACCTTCACCACCAAATTAATGTTGACATTACGTGCAATAACAGAACTGTTGCTTTTGATAATTTCACGCCATTTTGTGTAGTTAATTACAATTAAATAACGTGACTCATTAAATAGATCATTATAATCCATATGTTATAATTTGCGATTGTCACTACAACTTAACACCTTTACCCTGTCATGACTGACGGAACAAGAATAATGTACACCTGTGGATTAGATAAAGATCCCAGTTCGAAATTCTGTATAGATTTCAAAGTTCAACAAAAAATATTCCCGAGTTCAAAAAGATGTACATTAAGAAAGCCGATGGTTTGATCGGCTGAAACGTTGTGAAATAACAACTCAGATGACAGTAGTGTGACATCAATTCAAGCTGGTGCCGCCATTTTCTTTTAGGGAAGAGGACGGGGTAGTGAAAGGTCATATTATTGAATTTCTGGTTTGATGATTTCAGTTGCATTAAAAAATCCCAGAAATCCAATCTTTTTTTTTTTTTATTCTTTACTATTTTTCACCCTAGGCAAGACACATTGCCAGTTGAAACGTAAGACCTTACTATTTGGGATCATGTCTAACAGGGGATTGTGGGGAGTTGAGCAGCGAGATGTCTGTTCACATTACATTTAAACTTCTGTAGATTAGTACGGTGAGGGAAGCAGGAAAACGAGGAGGCAATTCACAAGAGACTATTAGAATAGAAGACTTTCCGACATCTAGGAACTTCTGTAGAATGGAATAGACAATGTCTCATTCTAACATTTGAAAACAACTTGATTGGTTATCTTGGTTGTGTGAAAAGAGGGACAGAAAGGAGAAGAGTGTTAGTCGTAGAATGAATCCATGAATATGGATAAAGGTCCTGGATATGACCTTAAACTATATCCAGTGGTGAGGCCCCAGCTTGCGGGCTTTGGAGAGTGTGGAGTCACCCTCTAATTGTCATTGCTCCCAGGTCCACTCTGACCCGGAGTGGTAGTATCTGTTAGGGTCCCAACTATGGGTTAAATAGAAACCGACTTGAAAACAACAAATATATTCTATTAAAATTTTTTCTTCCAAATCTTTGCATTCGGCATTAAATAACCTGAAAAGGGTTGATATGCTGTAAAACAAAAACAACCAACCAAATGAATATGGATAAAGACACAAAAGGTTAGAAAGTTCTGCTCGAGTAGAAAAGTTCATGCATATGTATCGTATTGAAGTCAATGTTCGGTGGTAACAATGCTGGATGATTTATCTCCCCTTTGTTACTAACAGCAGAGAAAAAGAGAAGAGGTTTAGTCGTACAATGAGCCCATATGTGTAGACAGAGACCAAAAGCTAGGCAGTCTCTCTGATGAAGCCGAACCCAGGGTCAAAGGCCCGGGTAGGTTCTGTTGTGACCTAAGAGATAAATTTGGGGAAGCCCTACTTGAGTAGAAAAGTTCATGTATGTGTACCGTATTGAAATTGAGTTAGATTTTGCTGCTTGTCGGGTGAGTCGTGAGGGGGGGGGTGTACGTCGACGGGCGGAGGGGGGGGGGCACAAGTGCCATGAGTTCATCTTACACACACTTTTGAGAATATTTAGGAGGCGGGGAATAGTGAAAAATACTGACACATCAATTAAAATGATTTTCATTCCACCGATTAAAAAGTACTCGTGAGAGTACCTAAATATCGACTAAAAAAACAAAAAGACTGAATAGTTCCGTGTCGGTCTTATACGTCGAAATATCTCTAGACATGCTGGATTATTTAGCTCCTCGTCGAACCCAATTTCGGTTCTGTTGTGCCTCAATAGAGGAGTTTCGGGGATTAGCCTGAGCCACATGACCAAGGAAAAAGGAAGTAGCTGTGTATTAACCAATTTTTATCAACTCTGTCACGAGCTCAGCTCGCATGAGAGATGGTCTCTGATTGAACGTCTGAAGGAAAGTTGAATGCTTGCACTATTCAGCGCTGAGCTTATAAACCCAAACAGATTCAAACTAGTAAACCGTAAAATGTCGCTGCTGTTGCTGATGCTACATTTCAACAGTGAAGAAGTTAGATTTCGCTGCTTGTCGGGTTAGTACGGGATGTACGTCAATGGGTGGAGGGGGGGAGACACAAGTGCCATGAGTTCATCTTACACACACTTTTGAGAATACTTAGGAGGCGGGGAATAGTGAAAAATACTGACACATCAATTAAAATGATTTTCATTCCACCGATTAAAAAAAAAAAAGTACTCGTGAGAGTATCTAAGTATGGACTAAAAAAACAAAAAGACTGAATAGTTCCGTGTCGGTCTTATACGTCGAAATATCTCTAAGGTATGAACTGTAGATATTATTCTTGGAACTCTGCCAACCTACCGTTAGTCCGATCAGTTGTTCTTTTGTGGTTAACAGCCATTGTTTGGTTCCCATTGTCTTCCAATAATTGAAGAAATAATGAACCGGCGTCCATTGTTTGGTAGCGAACGTTTTATCGCGAGACTTTCTTAATGAAAATATCTTTTCGTTTAACATAAGTACGATTGCACTGGTTTACCTCTAAATTTGTCAAAACGAGAACACTGAACTCGTAGAGAACATTAACGTCCGACAGACGATTCAAATTGGCCAAATAAGATGCTCTACTCAGAATAGCTTTACCTTCATTTTGAAAAGCGTTTAGTTTCTCGCTAATCACCTGAGGGGCTCCTACCATTGAATGCTGACAGGGCTGCTTAGGCATTTTTATAGATCAGAATGCACTGGCTTTTGATCTTACCAACTGACCTTGTGTCTAACCCCCAGAAGAGGTAATTAAAATATGATTCTTATTCCCTAACGATTAAAGATGCTAGAAAAAAGTGTCATCCGTTGTGTCTGCCATTGAATTGTTTGAATCGGAGAAAAAAGTGAGTATGCAAAGCCAGTTAATCTTTAAAAAAACAATGCTCGCCCGTGGAACTCTTTACCGTGGGGATGCTTTCCAGCTGACGACAACATGGTCGTTTTCAAGTTCAATGTAAACAAGTTCTTTTTGAGCCGTCCTCTTAAGTAATCAAGTTCTACCCAATTTCCAGTATTACCGATCGTTACGGTGTTGTCTTCTCCGACCACCTTACGCTCATTAACTCTTATGCTCGAGTGGCTTTCTGGCCTTGACAAGTGATACAAAATATAAAGATAACCTCTTTCCGCTTGCTATATCTCCCCCCCCTCTCTCTCTCTCTACCCGTCTAGCTGAACTGGTAGCGGACGTGAGTGTTCGGAATGCGCTTCAAATTGGTCCAATAAAATCACTTTTTTCTTAATAATAAAACATGTGTGCCTTTTTAACATTAACGCGGCCATTTTAAGACTTTGCTCTTTTTGTGTCGCCGGTAGTTAATGAACTTTCTTACCAGCAAGTGATTTTTGTTTTCTATCTGAACTAAAAGTCAGGATTTTTAACGTTGTTTCTCTAAGTCGACAGTGGAATCTTCGTTCTCAACAGACTATACATTTTCATCAATAGTGATTCGCTGATAAGCGCGCACGCGCATACACACGCACATTGATCTGATGAGTTAATAAAGTTTTTGATTCAAGTTTCAACCCTCATCTCTCATTTGGTTGAGCATATTGGGAAGTGATATACAAATTACCATTAGCGTATTAAACGATGATCTTTGTGTAATCAAATTGAGCTTAAGTATTTGGACAATGTCCAAACATTGTTAACTCACTACCTGCATAGCAGCAGCTGAATAGCGCAACGGTTAGCCGACTGTCAATGGGGCGGTTGGGTTTCGATCTTGGCTTGAGGTAGTTGCTTGTCTAGCCGCACTGATGAACTGTGAAACAGCAAAACAGTGCTGTATGTGGATGATTATATATATATATATATATATATATATATATATATATATATATATATATATATATATATATATATATATACCAGCTGTACACGACCAGATATTGTTACTGTGACTCAGTTTGTTTTTAAATGGAATCCCTCCTAAAAAAAAGACTAAATTTATGGTTTTTATAAGAAGGAATTAGTGTAACAAACCTTTTCCTATTGATTACGCTAGGAAGCTGGTCATGTGCAGTTCTAGGCTTTGCCTTCTCTCTTTGAGAAGGGGCTTGTTTATTGCTCATTGTTCCAGGCGCCCTCTGCCGGGGAATGTCGATGGGACTACCCAGGCACTTTTTGCGGGTTAGAGTCCTCTTTTTCAATCTCACTTTCCGACCCTTGTGTCACATTTTTCATCGTGGGACTGAAATAAATACCCACACTAGTACCAGCTTGTACCTGTGTTGTTCTAAAAGCAAATTATCTATGTGTGTGTGTGTGTGTGTGTGTGTGTGTGTGTGTGTGTGTGTGTGTGTGTGTGTGTGTGTGTGTGTTCGTCGTTTTCAACTATTGGATCCAAAATGCTTTAATTGAATGGAAGAATGCCGTATCATTTAGAGTCTTTACTGTCAGACGTTAAAGGTTAAATCTATTGTTGAAAATTTTCTGCTTGTATTTTATCTTTTTTTTTTTTCTCCGTTGCTTTTTCTTCCTTTCTTTTTCCTACTGCTCCTCCACTTTTCTTTATTTTCTTTCCTTTTCCTTTTTCTTTTCCTCATATTATCCTTTTATTCAACCTTCTCTTTTTCTTCTTCCTCCCTTTTTAGCATGTATTTATTTTCCCTGTCGTTCCTTCTTTTTTGTCTTTCCTCCCCCTCCTTTCTTTCTTTAGCTGTTTACTCCGTACTTAATTGCTTGTTTTGTCGGGGGGGGGGGGGTTCTCCTCATTCGTTATTTTTATTTACTTATTTTATTTTTTTGTAGAAATGTTGGTTTAAATGCATGGCAAGAACATGGACTTGAACTTACCTCATTCCGTTGAAGAACATTAAGATGTGCGGATATGAGTTGAAGAGGTGATGAATTATGGGAAGGAAAGAGGGAGTATAACGCCCAAAGTAATACACGGCCAAAGAAGATAGTTGATATAGGCAAGAAGGATAGACAATACACAAAATTCATATTGTCTAGATTCTTCAAGCTTCTGTTCTCATCTTGAGTGTCATTTTCACAACGTTTCAGTTGATGTATCTTCTGACTTTCTTAATGCATTTCTTGTTGAACCTGAAAATCTTTCTGTCAAACTCGAGAACTTTCTGTCGAACTGGGGAATCTGCACGGAATTTTGAATCGAACCCTTTATTTAATCTACGAGTGATAACATGTTCTTGTTCCGTCAGCCATGAAAAATTCCATGAAGATACCCGATATGGTAGAAAGATTAACCAGTTCGACAGAAAGTACACCTAAAGGAGATCAGAGGTTACATCGGTCGAAATGTTGTGAAAATAACACTCAAGATGAGAACAGTAATCTAAGGAATCGAAATAATACGAATAATCAATCTTCATCTGAAAAGAAATTCAGAAACATAATACACATAATATATCTTACAATATTTTATTTATTTTGAGCAACAAGCTATTTTGGCATCATGGAATCTATAGGAGTGAAAATGGGTGGAGACATGATACAACCTCCTAAAGAAAGGGTAATGTAATTGCTCCAAAAGAACTGTACTCATCCTAGTAGAGGATGAGTACAGTTCAAGGTATGCTGTCAGAAAAAGATCTAGAAGACTTGCAAATTGTCTGTCAGCATCGATTTTTGATACTTATCAAAGGCATTCAGATACAAAACCTACCTAAGAACACTCCCAGACACAGAAAGTACATTTGTGTGAAATTTCAAAATAAGTTAGCTCAGCCGTTTCACAGTTCATAGAGAACTCACACACACACACACACACACACACACACACACACACACACACACACACACACACAGAGGGTACTTTTATATATAAGTAGAGATATATTACAAATGAAGACGTCATGTCTAACCTTACAACAATAGGAATCGGATATATAGTGTTAACACCACTTATATGTAAAACTCTCCAGTCTTGAAGGATGGTCTCATTGAACTGAAGATATAAGCATAACTTTTTATAAAAATAAAAAAGGATTTTCAATAAATTTAAGCGAAATTTTGAATTCACAAAAACAAATGTATGAATTCAATTAATTAGCCGCTATAACTATTTTTTTTTTTATAGCATTCAAGAAACCAATATTGGCACTTGGCTTAGAATAGGAACTAAATACTCTTTGAGTAAAATCTTTGGTAAAAGAAGTTGATGAGGTTTGAAAATTTGATCCAGAATCCACTTGGCTAAAAATAGTCGACTGAGGATTTTTATCCTACCCCACACCCAAATCGACAGAGATTAGACCACTCCTGTAATGATCCTGTTGATTTTACGGTGGGGGTTTACTTCTGTGCAGTTCTAGGAGGTCCACCCTCCCAGGCTTTTCCTTCTATCTTTGAGAAGGAGTTAGTTTATTGCTAAACGCCTGAGGCGCCCTCACTGGAGAATGCCGATGGGATGTTCAGGTGGGGGGGGGACGCTGACTTCTCAATCTCACTTTCTAACTCTAGTGTCTAAGTTCTTGCAATGGAACTAAATTTTTATTTTTTTTATTTTTTATTTTATTTATTTATTTATTTTTTTTAAATAGTACTTATTGCTTAAGAATTTTCTTCTTTTTTTCCATAAAAGATGTATTATACAAAAAAAAAATAATAGTATGATTTTTTTTTTAACGATTATTACGAGTAGATCGTTCCGTAACAAGTTCAAGTGGAAATAGCAGAACTCACGGCGTGTCAAGTTGACTGTTGTATGGAGAAACATTTCAGTCATGTTACATCCGGACTTGAGCACTCCTTTACAATATAACACAGAGGAACACGTTGCCCTCGAATCAAAGTGATGACGTCAGTAATGGGTTTACAAACCGCCTGGCTAAGTTGTACATTAGAGATTGAAAATAATAGAGGAATAAAAAAGGCGAATCAAATGAGGTATAGGTTGTTTAAGCAGTTACATTCAGTTTAGCTTAAATTTGCGGTTTTTGAAAAAAAAATGACAAGTGTGGACTTTCTTTTTGGTACCACTGTGTGTGTGTGTGTGTGTGTGTGTGTGTGTGTGTGTGTGTGTGTGTGTGTGTGTGTGTGTGTGTGTGTGCGTGCGTGTGTGTGTGTGGCATAATCACGTTGACACACCAGTTCTCATCAGATCACTGAAGTTAAGCAATGTTGGGTCTGGCTGGTACAAGATGGGTGACCATTTGGGAATTCTAAGCGCTTTATGTGCTTTCCGCTTATCTCGGCATTGTTTCCAGTCGTCCTGAACCTCCACTTGCCACTGGTATTTAACAAGAAAACGTCTAAAACTAGAAAGTTTGGAAAAAACGGGAAAAAGAAAAACGTATTAATCGGTACAAGAAGAAGACAGGAAAAACAAAGTCTCATTATGGGAATAGAGCGAAGAATTTCTTTCCAAATTCATTTAAGACGGTGAAAAGGGGGTGTCTGACTTTTTTTTTTTTTTTTTTATTACATTTTCACCCCAAACAAGGCACATTGCCACTTTGGTGTAGGGGGCTACTATCAGGGGAAACATCTACTGGGGTACTATGTAGGGATTAGGGCAGCGAGATGTTGGTTCACGTTGCACTTGAACTTATGCATGTCAGTACAGTTAGGGAAGCAGTGACCTGGAATGGAATTCCAAAGTCTAGCAGTTCTGGGGAAGAAACTACTGGAGTAGAAAGATCTTGTACATCTAGGGATCTCTACAGTGTGGGGTGGGATTTTGCAGCTTGTCGGGTCTGTTGAGGGTGTTCACGTCGTGGGGGCACAAGTGCTTGCAGTTCTTCAGAGCATTCACCATTATAATACTTGTAGAACAGGCAGAGGGATGCAACGTTTCGATGATGGGACAGAGGCTGAAGTTTAGATGCCAGTTTAGGGCCTTTAAGATTTGCGACTCTCTTTTGAACCCTGTCAAGGAGCGAGAGACTAGTAGCCGATGCACCTGCCCAAATATGACAGCAATACTCCATACATGGGCGAATGGTGGCCTTATAGAGGTACAGGATACTTTCAGGTGTTAGAAGTTTTCTAGCACGGTAGAGAGAGCCCACCTTCCTTGCAGCGGCCCTGGCAATGCCCTCGATGTAATTGTTCCAACTCGTGTTTCCTGTGAACGTTAGGCCAAGGAGCTTGAGAGACGTACTCTCAGATAAAGAGTCGTTGGCCATTGCTATAGGTGGTAGAGAAGGTTTCTTGTAATTATTGAATGAAACCAGTTTAGTCTTGGCAGCATTGAACGCGACCAACCACTTTTGTCCCCATTCCACTACTGATTGGAGGGCATCCTCTAGTGTTTCTGCCATTACTTTAGATATATGTTCATTTGTTTTCCTGTCGTGCCTGCTATAGAGTGTGGTGTCATCAGCATATATACCCATCTCAGAGGCAATTTTGTCAGGGAGGTCATTTATGAATATCAGAAACAGCAGAGGTCCAAGGATAGATCCCTGGGGCACTCCCGCATTTATATCATATTGTTTAGATGTACGACCGTCGAGGACAACCTGGATTTTTCTCTTATCTAAGAAGGATTTAATTATGTTAAGTATTCTACCAGTGATACCATAAGATCTAATCTTCCTGAGGAGACCCTCATGCCATACCCTGTTAAAAGCCTTAGATATATCTAGAGCTACCGCTCTGCCCTCTCCCGCTTTGTCCAGTGAATGGTATATGCGTTCAGAGATTACAGTGAGGATGTCTGCCGTGGAACGGGCTTGTCTAAATCCATATTGATGGTCGGTCAGAAGTTTAGCATCTGTAAGGTGCTGGACTAGAGCATGGTTAATTAAGGTCTCAAATATTTTGGCAAAAAGTGGGAGGAGGCTAATAGGGCGATAATTTAATGGGTCAGTTCTTTCGCCAGAATTCTTGAATACTGGTACCACAGAAGCAGTTTTCCAACAGCTCGGAAAGCAAGATTCATTAAGGCATTTGTTGTAGAGTTTGGAGAGAACTGGAGCTACTTCGGCTGAGCACTTTTTTAATAGCAAAGCTGGGATGAGGTCGGGTCCACATGCTTTGGAAGTGTCAAGGTTTTTTATGATAGCATGCACCTGAGCAGGGGTGATTATCAGATCGTCTAGCGTGGCGTCTGTCCGCATAGGAAATTGAGGTAGGGGGTGGTTTAGAGGGTCCAGTGTGGAGTTTGAGGCAAACCGACTGGCAAGCATGTTAGCCTTCTCGTTGCTGAGCAAAGAACCTCGTGATTGTTGGTTAGTGGGGGAATTGTTGATTGCCCATTATTTACTACACTGTTGTAGATTTTCCAGAAGTCACGAGTTCCTAGTTTTTGTGCTTCGATGCGTTTTTTAGTGGTTTCCGTAAATTCCCTCTTAGCTGTCGCTATTTCTTTCTTAACGTTACTTCTAGCTTCTATGTACTTCTGTCTGTTTGAACTGGACTTATGTCGGTTAAACCTGCGGAATGCATGCTGCCTTTGAGCAATGGTAGTTGCGCAAGTCGAAGTAAACCATTGGGGAGAGTGGGGCTTGCTATAGAATTTCCGCATAGGAACATGCGCTTCGATTGCAGTTTTGAACCATTCAGTGGTCTCAGTTGCACACTGTTCAGCAGGAAGAGAAAAAATATTTCCCCATGGGGCGTCTCTGATAAGATCTCTGATAGCTTCCCAGTCAGCCTTTTTATAATATCTCGTTGTTTTGAGCACTGGCTCTTCAGTTTTGGGTCTAGACTTGTTACTTGCTTTCTGCTTTCCTCTAAAACATTTGAAATGGGTTTGTTCAGCAGTTTTTTTACTCACTAATTTTTGTGTGACAGGACGGATATTTATTTATTTATATATTTATATAGAAATAAATCTATATATTAATACAATAGTGTATGTTATTTTGTGTGTCACCCTTACACTTTTTTTCTTCCGTTTATTTCTTGTAATAAATAATTTTACCAAGAATTCTTCATAAGTTTCGGTTTTGATTATAGCTGATGGCACTCAAGTCATCTATTTTTTTATAAATCATTTTACGAATAATTCTTCATAAGTCTTGGTTTCAGTTTCGATTATAGCTGGAGGAACTTAAGTTAGATATATATACATATATTTTTTCTTCATAAGTTTTGGTTTTGGTTTTGATTCAAGCTGATGCACCCAAGTCATATGGATATATTTTTTGTCTTGGAAATCACAACTTTATAATATACTAGCAGTATTACCCGGCCTTGCTCGGAGGTTGCCTTTTTTTATACTTATCTTGATCTGTATCTTTGGTAATTCCAATATTTTCTTTTTTTTTTTTTTTTTTTTTTTTTTTTTGTGATCCTAAAATTATTTTAGTAAATTTCTGTTATATTGACAACTTACTGATCAACATAGCCCCATACAGTGGATGCAACATGCCAGCAACAATCCAATTTCTCTGATTTGTCCCCTGAGCAGCTATTCTTCCCGCTCAAAACCAACTACTTTGGCAAGATTTTGTGGGCCATAATTTCTTGAACCGTATGCAAAAGAAACCACAGGATCAACATGGACTATTTATTCGTTGTAAGAATTTCTGTGGTTGTCGCTGTATAGTTATACAATTAGTCAACTGTGTCGAAAAATTCATTATCTTATGTTGCCAGGCATACTACTTGTGTTTTCACGAGAAACACTTGTCTTGCTGGAAACACTATCAATAATTTCCCCCACGTTTTATCTGTACCTAAACCTAAACATAGATTCCATGAACAAAGCTTCTTTCTTAGACCTGCACGCCTGTGGAACTGTATTCCATTTGCCTGCTTTCCAGCTGACTGCAATATGGTTGTCTTCAAGTCCAACGTAAACAAGTTCTTGATGAGCCATTCGACTTGAGTTAACAAATTTACTGAATTTGTATTACTAACGATTACTATATTATCTAATTAACTACTGTACACTCTTTAACCCTTATCTTCGAGTGGCCTCCGGGCCTTGATAAGTGGTGATGTAAAAAAAAAAACATCTACAGTATGCCAACATCAATATATTACATCTGAAAGAGTTCGCTGTGGAATTTCCACAGGTCCCGCTAGTACATATTAAACAATATGTCGGACGGGTAAAATGAATTCCTTGAATAAACGAAGATTAAAATCATGACACAATA
>NC_136488.1:160884120-160914120 GCF_053919585.1 Euprymna scolopes
CTCATCTTGAATGTTATTTTCACAACGTTTTGGTCGATGTCATCTGCGATCTTCTTCGAGTGTACCTTGTTGAACTCGGGAATGTTTCTGTCAAACTGCATAATCTTTCTATCAAATTTAGGAATGCGCACAGAAGTTCAAACGAAACGCTTTATTTAATTCATGGAGGTAGCATGCTCTTGTACCATCAGCCATGACTGAGTAGGAGTCCTTAATAATTCGCAATTGTATTTTGAATGTCACCTGCATTGAAGATTTAACCTTCAACCTCCACAAGAGTGTAATTTTACAACTGAATTTGACCAAGTACTTTATCCACTACGCCACAGGTCCTGAAGAAAGCCGGATGTTATATCAACTGAAACATTGTAAAAGTAACTCTGAAGATGAGGACAGCGGTCCGGAGAATTTAAATAATATGGGAAACCTAATGTAAGTTTCTACAATGGCCTCTCTGCAGAGCTGATGTGAAGAAGAGGTCACGTGGCACAATGCACAAGATGAGATCGTCATGCAGCTTCCTACGCTCCAGTGAACACAATAGGGCCTCTAGTCATTGAACTTTTCATCACTAGATGCGGGAGGTGACAGTGGCTAAGTGATTAATGACATGGACTGATAACCTACATGTGAGTCCAGTTCGTTACACAGAAACACTTTCACTTAGGGATGTTGGCAACCTTCACTTGATCCCTTCCAATGTCTTTCTAGAAATAATTCTAACTAGAAAGCTACTGGGAAAATGAATGCTAACAAAAATCATCTGGTTGATACGAAATCAGTGAATGATGCTCCTCCACCTCCTCTTCCTGCCCCTCCTCCTGAAAAAGAAGAAGAAGAAGAAGGTGATGATGGTTCAGTGGTTAACAACACGGACTGACTGAATTCAGTTCGTTCCACAGAAACGCTTTCACTTAGGATGTTGGGAACCTTCACATGGTCCATCCCATAAATACCCAATGTCTTTCTAGGAAGAATTATAGTAGAAAGTTATCGGGAAAACCAACACCAATAATAGAATTATGTGATTCATAAGAAATCAATAGATGAATCACTAGATGTGCAGCTTGAATGAGCACATGCCTACAGGGACAAGCTAAGTAGGGAGTTGAGCAGCAAGATGTTTGTTCACATTACAATCAAACTTCTACATATTAGTGCAATCAGGGAAGCAGGAAACAGGAAGGGAATTCCAAAGTCTAACAGTTCAGAAGAAGAAATTTTTAGATTACAATCAGGGGACCTATACAGTGAAGGTGTGCTGCTTGTCACGTTAGTTGGGGGCATTTACGTAATAGAGGCACCACTGGTACAAGTTTGTTGGAGCATATTCTATTAAATTACTTGTAAAACAAGCACATGGATGCAACATTGTAGTGATGGGACAGAGGTTGTAACTTGTTCGATGGTGTGGTATCTATTAGATTGGAAACTTTTTAGGGCTCTGTCCTTAGATCCTTCTTAGAAAAGAAGAAAATCTAGGTTGTCTTTGATGGATGCGCATCTAAATAGCATAATATAATTGCAGGAGTGCCTCGGGGGTCGATCATTGGGCATCTATTATTCCTGATATTCACAAACGACCTCACTGATAATATTGTACCTGAGATGGGTATATTTATTGATGATGCAACCCACATATCTAAGGCAATGGCAGAATCCTTAGAAAACGACCTATACTCTTTAGTGGGATGAGACCATAAATGGATAGTTCTGTTTAATGCTTTTTTTTTTTTTTACAAGGTGGTCACCACTTATCAAAGCCTCTACATCTTGCAGCAAATCATCTTGATCCTCAGTTATACGTTTCTCTATCTGGTTCACAGTGTATGGTTGAACAATTAAGAAAAAAAAAACCCAATGTGTTTGGGCTCAACGTTTAGTTTGCAATTAGTTACCAAATATTAAAGGTGTGCTCTTTCTTCGTTTACTATTGTTATAGCAAAGTTAACAGAACTTATTGAAACAGGTATTGCCAGAGTTATAGCAAATTTTCATGCGCACATACTTTCAAATCATCATTTGCCAATGTTATAACCCTAGTTAAAGGGTTACGGGAAAAACACAACATAGGAATGAAATAGAAAGATATATTAGCAAGAACATACAAAAGTGTCAGTTTGTTTGTCTGGCCAACAAATTTTGTTGACACTCCAGATCTAGATCCCACATTAATGTCTGTCTTTCAGGATTTATGCATATAGATCAGTTCATTCATAGGTAATTCTGCCACTACAAATCCCCTCCCTGATACCTGCTTCCCTGACTGTACTGACATGCAGAAGTTTAAATGTAATGTAAATCAAAATCTCACACATCTCCTCTAAACGCAGGCATAGACTCAAAATATTTTCAACCAATCGCTTCAAATCCCCAAAAGTAACACATATATGTGAAGACAGTAAGCGAACAATCACCAAAGTATCCTTTTTTGTAAATCCTATGTGGGGACATTTTGGTAATCGTCTCATCAGTAAGAAGTATAATGATGAATGCATTTCATGTTAGTTTTCCTAAAATAGATTATCTCCCTTCTATCTATTATATCAATAGATTACCTCCCTTGTATGCTTAGTTATAATTTATAAGTTATTAAACTTATTTTCTCAGACTGCTAGACTTTGGAATTCCCTCCCTGTTACCTACTTCCCTGACTGTACTGACATGCAGAAGTTTAAATGTAATGTAAACCGACATATTGCTCATCTCCTCTAAACATGGTCTCAAATTGTAGCCCCGTATGTTCCATGGCAATATGCCCTGTTTGGACATGAACTTGACTAAAAACAAGCAAAATAAATAGGAACAATCTAGTGATTACTGCATATGTGACAAAAAATATTCAATGGATGTGTGAATGGTGACTTTGTAGAGATATAGGATACTGTGAGGTGTGAGTATTTTTCTAGCATGGTAGAGGGAGTTCACCTTCTTTGCAGCAGCCTTGGCAATATCTTATACTTTAGAGAACGTATTTCAAATATTTTCATATTTAAAAGTGATTAAAATTTCATGTTTTATTGCTTTTATATTTGACTCCATTGTCAGTTTCTTTTACTTTATCCAATATACTAGCAGACCGCTCAGTGTTGCCCAGTCGTAAAATATGTATAAACATTATATTTTAAATCATACAGAGCTGAGGACACCACGCTCAATAACAGGCACAAGGGGAGAACAAATGAACACATATCTATGGAAATGGCAGAAACACTAGAGGAAGACCTCTATTCTGTAGTGGAATGGGGACAAAAATGGATGGTCACATTCAATGGTGCTAAGACTAAGCTTGTTTTCTTCAATAATTATAAGAAACCTTTTTAACCACCAATAGCTATGGCTAAAAATACATTACCTGAAAGTACTTCTTTCAAACTCCTCAGCTTAACCTTCACAGGGAACATGAGTTGGAACAGATACAACGAGAGCATTGCCAGGGCCGCTGCAAGGAAGGTGGGCTCTCTCTACCATGCTAGAAAGTTACATATGCCTGAAAGTATCCTGTACCTCTACAAGGCCACCATTCGCCTATGTATGGAGTATTGTTGTCACATTTGGGCTGATGCACCTTCTACTAGTCTCTCGCTCCTGGACAGGGTTCAAAAGAGAGCTGCCAGCCTGATAGATCCTGAACTGTCATCCAAGCTTCATGCACTGTCCTATCGATGAAATGTTGCATCCCTCTGCCTGTTTTACAAGTATTTTGATGGTGGATGCTCCGACGAACTACAAACCCTTGTGCTCTCTCGACGTAAATACCCCTGACAAACTCGACAAGCAAAGATCCCTACATGTAAAAAGGCATTCTGCTCTAATAGTTTCTTCCCCAGAACTGCTAGACTCTGGAACTCCCTTCCTGGTTCATGTTTTCCCAACTGTACTGACATGCAGAAGTTCAAGAGTAATGTGAATAGACGTCTTGCTGCTCGACTCCCTACATAGTATCCCTGCAACTACTGTCCCTGATCCCTGTAACTACTGTTCCCGATAGTAGCACCCTACTTCAAAGTGGCACTGTGCTTTGTTTAAGGTGAAAATTGAATAAAAACAACTAAGACATGCGCATGCGAAGATTGTTTTTTTCTAAACAGTTCACTTTTTGTAAGTAAAAAAAAAAAATACTGGACCTGAGATCGAAACCAAAACTTTAAGACAGTAAGTCAAGTATGATAACCATTAGACCAGCTTGATACGATCTTTATAAAGTGTTTTCAAACCTACTTATTCTTAACATAAAGAAGCTTTCATGTTTCAAGGCCATGCATGTGCAGTCATGAAACAGTTGACAAACAGATAAAAATCTAATGACCTCCCCAGTACCAATTTTTCAATTTTACTCCTTAACAGCCCTTTTTTGCGGCTGAAAACTGATTAAAAAGTTTTCCATATGTCTGAATACCTTATATACCAAATTACAAGTCTGTAGATAAAAAATTTGTTGAGTTTATAGGTTGAGAAGTGTCCTCACAGACACACACATTCTCACTTTTATAGATATACTAACGGGGATGGGGGTACCCGGCGTGGCCCTGGTGTTTGTAGGTGTGTGTGTTGGGGGGGGGGGTCAAAACAACCCTGTTTTAAAAAAAAACGTTGGCCAGGTGTTTGGAGGTGTAAAAGAAAAAAAAGTTTTAGTAGGAAAGTAGGCTTGAACCCCAAACCTTAGACGTGGAGATGGAGACGAAATGAAAAAAAAACCCTGGGACCTAGCCATCTCGGCCATGAGAGAAGAGAAATGAAAAACCTCTTAATTTAACGTTTATAAAATGAAATTAGCAGGTGCGAGAACCTTAAGTCGCGTGATGTTTGACCTTGAAACATGACGCGGCTGCAAGCCAGTTTTTGCTTGTTTTATATTGAAAAGCGAAAGATACACGGGACGCTCTAAAAATCTGGAAAAAATAATGCGTGAAAATCGGGCAAATTAAATAGACAGGCAACCCCCGTTCGTAACTCATATATATTATGATTTAGACATGATATAAAAAGGAAGGAATGAGCTGACCGAAAAGTCCAGTGAAAAAAGCCTTTTACAAACATACACAAAAAGCGAACACATATACATACATACATACATACATATATACATACATACACACAGTTTCACTTTTATATATATAGATGGATAAAGATTTTATCGTCCCTTTGTCATCCATAGATTTCTTCCAACAAAATCAATAGTTGATTCTGATACGTTAGTTTTTGTCATGGTTCGTTGCAACATGTTTAAGAATAATAAAATGCAATTTGCTTTACTTATAGAAAATACTTTGTCCGGATTTTAATTATTTTCAAATATCCATCATCTTAAATAGGGATCTAGCTCTGTCTTTATACATACAGAGTTACTTCCCTTTGATTTTAACAAAAAACTACTGGGCAATGCTGGATCAGGACAGCTACTTTAGGATAAATGCATATGATAAAATTAACGTTATAGACAGAGGCAGACCACGAAAATAGTATAATACATGACTTGATATTCAAACTAAAATTAGTTTTTAATCTCTAGTTTAAAATCTTAGTATCCCAATAGCAAGATCCCACCTTTCACTGTTGAGATCCCTAGATGCTGGAAAGCTTTCTACTCTTAACGTGTCTTTCTTCAGATTCTTAGACTTTGAAATTTCCTCCCTATTTCCTGTTTCCCTAACTGTACTAACCTGCAGAAGTTTAAATATAATGTGAACAGACATCTTGCTGGTCAACTTCTCACAGTCCCCCGTTAGACACGATTACAAATAGTAGCCCTTGTGTTCTTCTTTGTGGTCATTAGTGTAATATCATATGAATTCAAAGATTCTTTTGTTGGCATTGGTTTCACCGATATTTTTCTAGTCAGAATTATTACTAAAAAAGCCATCGGGTACTTACAGGATGGACCACAAGAAGGTTGCCAAAGTGAAAGTGATTTTTTGTGGAACGAACTGGATTTGAACTTGGAACACCAGGTTGTGTGTCATTAACCACTTGACCATCGTCACATCTCAGCACAGCTGTTAGACACTGACGAAGCTCTGTGACACTTCCTGAAGCCAGAGTTGCACTAAAAGAAAGTCATGCTGACTGTTTGGTGGTCTGCGACTGGTCTCATCCATTACAGATTTTTAATGCAGCCAGAACCATTAATGCGGAAAAAGTACTGCCAACAAATGGATGAAATGCATCAGAAACTTCAATAACAACACCCAGGGTTAGTCAACAGAAAAGGCCCAATTCTCCTCTACGACAATGCCAGATTGCACGTTGCTTTATTGGCCCCCCAGAAGTTGAACGAATTGGGCTACAAAACTCTGCCTCATCCGCCATACTCTTGAGACCTGTCACCTACCGACTACTACTTTTTCAAGCATCTTGACAACTTTCTGCATGAGAAATGCTTCAAAAACCTAAGCAATATCAAAAACGCCTTCAACAACTTCATCTCCACCAGAATGCAAGATTTTTACGTTACTGGCATAAATACACTTGTTTTGCATTGGCAAAAGTGTGTTAATTCTGACGGTGCTTATTTCAATCAATAAATTTTTGTTTGAGCCGAGATATGTTCATCTGAATTTAAAAGTTAAAAACGACAATAATTTTCTTGTCAACCTGATATTAATGACATATATTACGAAGGTCACAATTAAACAAGATCACGAATAGTACCTATTTACAATGCCTCCCCACGGGACAGAGTTAGACACCAGGGTCGTTTTTTAACGTGGAGGAAAGGTACAAAAATAAAAATTGTCTCAGTCGTGAAGGATTTCTCCTCCACTGAAAGAGAACGAGAAATGGAAGTGCCGCATCTGAAGAACAGATACTACACTTTGATCTTGGCCAAAAGATCACAAATAGTAGCCCCCTTATGTCCAAGTTGCAATAAGTTTTGTTTGGAGTGAAAAAGTAGTAAAAAAAAAAAGAAAAATTAAAAAAAAAAAGAAAAAAAGGGAGCAGATGTCAGATTTTATGTTTACAGATTTAGAAGATCATGTAGAATTTCCTGAATTTTGTTTTCTTTAATATAAAGAACTCATCTGTGATAACAGAAATGGCACCGACACAGACCGTCAAATGAATGAATTCCCAGATGGTCTGATGTTGGCATTCCGCTGATGGCACTTATAACCTCAAGAAATGGCTGGGGACAAGTATAATCATTCTCATCCATCAAGAGTTTGGAATCATGGAGAAGGAAAGGATGAAGTTGAAACGAGTTATCTGATTTGTGCTTTGTTTTCATCAAATCTTGCCATTGTTATTTTTTACTAGCAAACATACCCGTGCTTCCGCGTGCAATAAGTGGATTTGTAAGAGCAACTATTGTTTAAGGTGTTTAAAATTTTTTGAACTACCTCCTGAAGTGACTGAAATCCAACTATGTACTTTAAAGCAAATCGATTATATCAAAATTGACACTTTTTTTTTTTACATGGAGTTCACCACTTATCAAGGCCCGGAAGCCACTCGGGGATAAGGGTTATTGTGAGTACAGTAGTCAAAGGGATAGTGTAGCAATAGTATTGGAGAATTGGTAAGGTGTCATTACTTAGGGGGGCGGTTCATCAGGAATTTGTTTGTGTTGGACTTGAAGACATCCAGGTTGAAGTTGGGAGGGAAACAGGCAAGCGGAACAACGTTCCACAGGTGTGCAGTTCTAAGAAAGAAGCTTTGCTCATGGAATCTACATTTTGATTTAGGCACAGATAAGGAGTGGGGAAAGTTATTGACGGTGGTTTCAGCTAGTCGGTTTGGCGAGGAGGGACCAGAGAATGGAGCTCAGACGAGCACTTACCATGGAAATAACGATAAAACAATAACAGGCTCGCAACATCTCTTCTGTGGGAGAGAGGTTGCAGGGAAGAGAAAAGGGCCTCCCCTACTAAGCCACAAAGTCTATTTTGTACTCTGTCAAGGCAGGATAGGCTGTCTTTAGCAGCTCCTGCCCAGATATGGCAGCAGTATTCCATCCTTGGGCGTACTTGGCTTTTATATAGATAGAGAATTGCAGTGAGATATCTTTTGGAGCGGTAGAAGGATCCCACCATCTTTCCAGCGACCTTGGCAACAGACTTGATGTACGTGTTCCATTTCAGATCAGGAGTAAAGCTCAAGCCCAGAAGCTTGTCAAAACATGGGGCTTCTCCTAGGCGAGAGCCATCGAATTCAATTGATACCAGATGGGGATCAGAGCGTTGATGATGTAAAGATAGGAGCTTGGTTTTAGATGCATTAAAGGTAACCAGCCACCTCTTCCCCCACTGAACCACGCGCACGAGATCAGAGGAGAGAGAATCAGAGAGAACTTTGTCATTTACAGCCTTTGATATGTTGCCGTAGATGGTCGTGTCATCAGCATAGATGTCAACGAATGATTTAAGTATGTGTTTAGGGAGATCATTGATGTAGATCAGGAAAAGAGTTGGGCCCAGGATTGACCCCTGAGGGACTCCAGCATTAATAGTGTGGGCCTCTGATTTCTGACCATCAACCACAACTCTCGAGTGTGTATCCATTGATATCTTATATGCTTTTATATAGAGTGATGTGGTTCTCAGTTGATTCACTGTGTCTAACTGTGTCGGATATATACTCGAGAGTCAAAATATGCTGTTGTCATAGCCCTAATTAGGATACATTACTAGATTTTATGTAGATTCTCTAATCTTTTTCTTCACGCAAACGTACACAAATATTGTGCTTTATATATAGATATTGGTGAACAATTTGTTTTATTTTTCTTGTTCAAGAATCCTTAAAACATTTCAGACGACCCAACAAATATTTGTACAAGTGTATCTGTGCACTCATGCATGTTTTTCTGTTTGGATTTTTTAACTTTTTTTTTTTTTTAACTCAAACAAGGCACATTGCTACTTGGGCGTGAGGAAGTTACTAAAGATGAAGAATGTCAATAAAGTGTCTGAAAGGATAGAAAAACTGAGGGTAAACACAGGGTCGAATGATAAAAATGTCGCCCTTCAAAAAACAAGACTACAGCTTTATTTTAAAATTTTTATTGAAAAAAAAGTCAATTCAGATAACTTGATTATGACGTAGAGCTAACATCTACTCAATGTAACCGCCTTCAGCCTCAATCACCGCTTCGATACTGTTCCGGAACTGGGAGCATGCCTTTTCCATAAGCGCCGGTGAGAGCTCAACGAAACTCAGCAGACAGCGGTGATCAGGCTGGCTTTGGTATTGTGGGAGGTCATGTTGGTGATGTTTTCGACGTATGACCAAACAAAGTAGTTCAGTGGGTTCAGGTTGGGGGAGGAAGTGGGGAGGCCAGTGAGAGAAGGGTACAAAATCATAGCACGCCTTCTGAAGCTAAGCCTGGGATTCTTTGGATTTGTAGGCCAGCTCAAATCTTTGGTGTTGACTTTTAAGCCTACTTCGAAGATGTGAGGTGGACTGATGTGGCCCTCACTTAAAACCACACCAAAAATCATAACCATGGCCGTAAACTGTTTTCATCACCCTGGGCACGTCCTTGTTATTCGTGGCAATCCAACGATACATTTTAAGGGTGCTGGGAATGATCCTATTACCTTAACTTGGATCGGTAGAGAGCATGAGTTGCATAGCGGCGCATTTCCGATCTTGCTTGTTGAACATTGTGTCACTTTCAAACATAATAAAAGGTTCTATCACTCTTGGGATTCGTACACAACTGACCAACTAGTAGATGGTCTGCAACAAAAAAATAAAAACGGTAGATTATCTGCAACAAAAAAAAAGGGGGTTTTCGTCAAACGGAAATGGAATTATGTCGTCTTTTCTAGAGCGACAATTTTATCATTCCACCCTGTAACACTATTCAAACTTTGATTGTAAGGAAACGACTATCGAAATATTGAGGAGATTTTTATGGAAATTATTCTTCATTTTTTTTTTAAATGAAAATCGCTCTAAACAAAGCATGAAGCCACTTGATGTAAGGAGTAAAAAAATAGTACTTCAAGGTCAAAAACTTACCAATGATAAGTACTAGACGGAATAGATTCTAGCCCAGAAAACAGCAATTCTTCCTTCTTTGTCAGAAACATCGCTTCTGGAATGCGAGGACTAAAAGGACCAAATAAGGAAAACGATAGGTATGTGGCTGCCAAAAGTCAACCCAAGATCCAATTTCTACTCTACTTAATATATAACAACAAAAAAAAAAACAACATGACGCTACTTTTGATGCATAAACAATTTTTTGTTCTCGTGTTTTTCTATGGCACACACTCATGCAAACCGTGTAAAAAACAGTGGTCACAAAAAATACTAAGCTTAAAAATGGGTCTAAATAGGCCCGAGCCTATTTGCTGACTTTGCACGGGCCTTTCGTGTACTCAAACTGTAGACGTCACAGACGAACGACCAATCAAAAGCGATTGCCACACACAAATACATTCCGTGTTTATTTAATAAGCTATTTTAAAACATTCAGTCACTCCTAAGAAGAGACATCAGTTAACGCTTGCGCTTTTATGCCACAAGGCGCCCATGTGTTTATTGTTTTTTGTTTTTTCAGGTAAATTAGTTTCATTCATTAATTAATCGGTTGTATTGCATAATAGTCCAATCGAAGGCGATTTCAATATTGATGAGTTAAGTTTCAAGTGTTAGTGTTGGTAATATTGATATATATATATATATATATATATATATATATATATATATATATATATATATATATATATATAGTGTGTGTGTGTGTGTGTGTGTGTGTGTGTGTGTGTGTGTGTGTGTGTGTGTGTGTGTGTGTGTGTGTGTATCTGGGTTAATGAGATTTGTTTTGAGTAAAGATTGGGGGGGGGGAGCTGTATGAGAATCGGCTTTTCGGCTTGTTTAATTGATTGTTTTAATGCCAGACGATGACATAGATGTTACTGGAGCGGTGGAATTAATAGGGGTGGGGGAGCGGTCTTCCATTTGGCGATATATAAATGAAGTTGGTAAAAAAAAAAAAAAACTATAGAAGAAATAATTTTAAAATTGGATGAAAATAAGCAAAATAAAAAATAAATAAAATAATAATAAGTTCTACATCTCCATCACCCATCCCCTCCCATTGTCCCATCACCGTTCCCCCCACCCACCCCCAAAAAGTGTGATACCAAATAACCAAAAAGGGTCAAGGAGGATGGAAAGACCAAAGAGAGAGTGATAACCAGACCTCCGCTGGACAAGCGCGAAGAGAACTGGGACCTTAGGGAGGCTTAGTGCCACTCAAATGCCAATGTAGACCAATGGCTGCTGCCAGTGAGAAATCAATAGTGAGAGGCTGCTGTGATAACGCAAATTTATTTGCATATGCTATCGAAGAAGGTGGAGAGTGCTGGATGTCTGGGGAGACTTGTTGTCACTCAGTTTCCAGAGAACACCACAGGTTTTCAATTGGATCTTTGATGACCTGTTTGAAAGCTCCATGTGAGCCAATAATAATAATAATAATAATAATAATAATAACAATAACAATAACAACAACAACAACAACAACAATTACTACTACTACTACTACTAGCGGAACCTATGGAAATTCCACAGTGGACTCTTTCATATGTAATATATTGATGTTGGCATTTTTGTGGATGTTCAGCATAAATGGAGACACCCTGATATTATTGTAGCTCTTTTGTTAAAACTGCAAAAGTATATATCTAAGCTAGCAGGGACGCCCGGCATAGCCTGGTCGTAAAATATGCTTAAATATGATATTTTAATTTATGCAGATTTCGTATATATTATTATAGAGTCAATTTTTGATCCATTCTTATATATTATAAACTTGTAATTTCAAAAGTAAAAATATATCCATATGGTTTGGGTGCATCAGCTTGAATCGAAACTGAAACCAAAACTTATGAAGAAAAAAAGAATGTATGTATATATAACTTGAGTTCTTTCAGTTATAATCGAAACCGAAATCAAAACTGATGAAGAATTCTTGGTAAAATTATTTAAGAAATGGAAAAGCATAACAATTAAACAACAGACGCTCGGAAGAAAAAAAAATAAATGTGACACAGAAAATAACACACATGCTATCGTATTAATATATAGATTAAAACATTTTATGTACCAAAAACAATTTTTCATGAAACTATTTTAGTTAAAACAATGTTGTAATAAAAATAATTTATTTAGAAAAAGGATCTGTCATTTAATGTATAGATATATTTTTAGATTTAATGTTTTTATAAAAATAATTTATGTACAAAACAGTTTCATTTCGCTAATAATGTGTGGCTAAGTTCGAGGTTTCATAACCTATGCATCTGGGCTTTGTTTACATGTTACAGCAATTAGTAGTAGTAGCAATAATATTTTTAATTAACGAAGACATCAGCGTCTCTCTCTCTCTCTCTCTCTCTCTCTCTCTCTCTCTCTCTCTCTCTCTCTCTCTCTCTCTCTCTCTCTCAATAAACAAATGTAAAGAAAAATAAACAATAAAAAACCAAACAAATGCTCAATTTTTGTCCCCGCCGCCCGAGAAAGTTGTGTTATTGTTTTTTATTACGGAATAACTTAAAATCAATTATTTCTTAACAACTTTTGAAAGATAAAGCCCTAAATTTTATAGAATTAAAAACACATATAACGGTGAGAATATGCTATTCGAATGCTGCCTTGAGCGTTCGTAAATGGGTATTCTTTAATTAATGTATATTCCGGAATTAAATCTCAACCAATCAAATTTGCCAGAAAGCATGACACACAAAAGAACACGCACGCTATCGTATTAATATATAGATGATGATGATAATAATGATGATGATGATAATACTACTAATAATAATAGTTTAAAATTTCTATGTACATAAAACTGAGATGTGTTTATATGTTCAAATATTAACTACGTTTAGTTTAATTTAATTTCATGCAAAGGAGGTTTTAAAAAAAAAAGGTGAAAGTCCTTTATGAAAATTCAGGATCTCCAAATTTTGTGAAATGTTAACAATATCTATTAGACATTGATGAATAAATATTCCTCAAAATATCAGTGCATTTGAGATTTTTTAAAAGTGGTTAAGGGGCATCATGATAGAGTACAACTTTCCATTTGAAAATTTAAATATGTAAGATTTGTATTGAATTTAGTCATCAGAAACCAATTAAGAAAAATTCCCTGAATGTAAAATTCTTCTTAAGATCCCTTCAAATTAAGCTTTAAATGTGAGACATTTTCTGGAACCAAAACAATGAAATGGATTTTAACCAAAATTAGAAGGATTCTAAACATAAGTATCATTTAGTATCATTATAAATTAGAAAAAGGATTCCAAGCATAAGGTTTTGTATCATTATAAATTAGAAAAAGGATTCCAAGCATAAGGTTTAGTATCATTATAAATTAGAAGAAGGATTCCGTATAAGGTTTAGTATCATTATAAATTAGAAAAAGGATTCCAAGCATAAGGTTTAGTATCATTATAAATTAGAAAAAGGATTCCAAGCATAAGGTTTTGTATCATTATAAATTAGAAAAAGGATTCCAAGCATAAGGTTTGGTATCATTATAAATTAGAAAAAGGATTCCAAGCATAAGGTTTGGTATCATTATAAATTAGAAGAAGGATTCCAAGCATAAGGTTTAGTATCATTATAAATTAGAAGAAGGATTCCAAACATAAGGTTTAGTATCATATATTAGAAGAAGGATTCCAGGCATAAGGTTTAGTATCATATATTAGAAGAATGATTCCAAACATAAGGTTTAGTATCATTATAAATTAGAAGAAGGATTCCAAGCATGAAGTTTAGTATCATTATAAATTAGAAGATGGATTCCAAACATAAGGTTTAGCATCATTATAAATTAGAAAAAGGATTCCAAGAATTCTATTGCTCTTGGTATTTGTACATAACTGGTCAACCAAAAAAAAAAAGAAAAAGAAAATCGGTTTTCATCAAACGGAAATGGAATCATATCGTCTTTTATAGAGTGACAATTTTATCATTTCACCCTGTATACCCAGTGAACCAAGTGCAAGAGAGTTTCAAATATTTGCATTTAAAAAAGGGATGGTTAGAATCTTATAAGGATCTTTCGGTTGGAATGCATGCGATATCGGTATTTAATGGCATATTTCTGATATTAGTATAAACACATTTTAATAATAAATTGGATGAATTTAGAAATAATAATAAAAAAAAGAATGAAGATGATATTTCACCCCCATCCAACCCCTAAAAATTCATTGGATTGTTATTAATAAAATTTAGAATCCTTTCTGCAACCAACAATATCTGGTAACAGAAAATGCTGCCAAATTTGTCACTAAGAAGTTAGGCTTCTTATAACATGCTAGAAAACTTCTTACACATGTCAGTATCCTATATCTTTATAAAGCCGCCATTCGCTCCACGCATGGAGTAGGGTTGCCACATTTGGGCTAGGACATCAGCCTCTCCCTTTTGGGGCAGGGTGCAAAAGTGTAACCTCTAACTCAGTGCTTTTCAACTTTTTTGCTGAAGCAGAACCCCAATAAAAACATTCCACTGGCTCATGAAACTCCTATGCAATAATTTAGTTGTCTTATGCGAAAAACTGCATTTAAAAATTAAAATGAAATGAAAATACTCATATGACGTTGAGAAGAAGCAAACCTAATAACGGCAAGACGAATTAATTTTTCAAATTTTTCAAGTAGCGTTGTAAAGTTTGAGAAAGAAGTCTGTAAAGAACCGCGCGTTGTATTTAGATGTAGGTTCCTTGACTATGGATCAAAATTTTAATTGGATTTGAGCCTAAAACAATAACTGTTAAAGGGTAAAAATTGGGGTCAAAGTTTTAAAAAAATCTAGCCAATTTTTGGACTAAACATTTGAAATTTTACAAAAAGTTTTAACCTAAGTGCGCTACAAGGCCTAAATTTCTGAGATTGCTGTTAGCTCTTATTTTGTTTTTCCTTATGTCATTAATTTTTTTTCAGGATTGAAGTTCTTAAATAATATAATAAAAATAGAAAGTAGCGAGTTTAAATGATGTAAAATTTAGTGTATTTAAACAATAATAAAAAAAAAATAAACGGTACTTGTACAGTTTAGTCAAGATTTTAAAAAATGAAAATATCGAAAAAAAAGTTATATTGTACGTATCCATTTTGGACTGCAGATCTCCGAAAAATGATTTCATTTAATTTGATCGAGTAGTTCATTTACTTTTACAGCGGAAAAACATGTTCTTATGAAAGTGAAGTCAGCCATTATGGAATTTGTTGAACACGCCACGGGGAGATAACTCAATGTAAAGCGCTGTCACTCCCTCCCCATCTTTAATTCTAGCTTTTCTTCCTAAAAATCGAACCTTTTGCTCGGTATCATAACAAATTGTTTTTTTTTTGCTGTAAAAAAAAAAACTACTTGATGAAATTAAGTGAAATTTCTATTTTTGGAGAACTTCGTTCCATAACGGATATGTGCAATATAACCTTTTTTTTCGATATTTTCATTTTTTTATGTCTTGATTAAACTGTACAAGTACCAAAAGAATATGCTTATAATAATAAAATAGATTTTCAAAATTGAATTTAACATTCTAATTTAGAAATTGCATGGGCGAATGGTGGCCTTGTAAAGGTACAGGATACTCTCAGGTGTTACTAGTCTTCTAGCTCGATAAAGGGAACCCACCTTCTTTGCAGCAGCCTTTGCAATGTTCTCAATGTATTTTTTTCATATTGCTTGTGAATCTTAAGTGAAGGAGTTTGAAGAAAGAATATGCACTGCAAACGTGATTGTAAAGGGTTGCAGGCAGTCCACGGTCCGCATACTAGACATGCTGGTGAGATTTTCAGAATAGCCAACAAAACAAAAAAAGGGATAAAAAAATAAATACACAACAAATAAATGTTACCAAAGGCAAGATAAGTTATTCTTCTATCTAGCTGGATAAGTTTATTTGTGTTTCAACTTATTTTAAAGTGTTTATTTGCTTAAAAATCTGTCGAGTTAGAACGAAAAACCTAAAAAGATAGTGGTCTCATTAAAGCCATCATCAAGCCTCGATAATCACTCAAAAATCAAAAAGTAAACAAAAAAACATTACATTTTTGTATGATTGGTGCTGGTGCTTCTATTGGATGGATTTCTATCAGTATTTTGTTTAATTCTCGAATTTTGAGCTATTATCGAGGTTCAACAATGGCTGTAAAGAAACCACCATTTTGTTTTCCCTTCTAATTCGACAGACTTTCCCTGCCTTTACTTGTAATTAAAAAAAAAACAACTTTAAAAAAATGTTAAAACAAAAAAACTTATCCAGGTACGTAGAAGAGTACCTTAACTTGCCTTTGGTAACATTTTTTGTTGTATGGTTGATTTTGGTGCATGTTAAGTTAGCAGCGACAGATTGGATTTTTAAATATGTCATTTTAAGTAAAAACAGTATTACATACTTACTTGTCATGTCGAAAATAGTAATATATCCCAAAATCACAAGAATTCATCAAGTAGAACAACTTCTATTTGGTTTTTAGTTAAAAAAAAAAAAGTCTATCGATATAGGCTACAAATATTGCACGCCATTAACATGTAATCTAAAATATGCTTTTGAGTTATGTCCCCTATGTATGAACTCTTCACCGTCTACTTTATAACATCCGAAAACTGCAGTTTTCCATGAAGATTACTTTTAACTACACATAACTTTCTACTCGATAAATTTTCGTAATTTTTGGATATATTACAATTTTTGACATGACAAGTACATAATATTGTTTTTGCTTAAAATAACATTGCTAAGCAAATCGATTTTAACAAACATTTTAATTTTCCAGCTCTTCTTTGTTATTGTAGCGATATTCGAAAATTGAAATATTGAATTTCAATTTAAAAATGGTATCTATCAAATTGTTATGTCGCAGTAATGAAAATATCCAAAAATTACAAAAACGGTAAGGTAAAAAATTGATTTTTAATGAAAACAGTTTTTGGAGACAATTAGCGAAAATTAAGTTTTGTTAAACTGGCTAAAGAATTTCAGTTTTCAGAAAATATTTACCTCCCTTTTGTTACAATTAGAACTCTTCAGTTTTTTTTGTTTTGTTTTTTTTGCAAAACTCAATTTTCACTAATTGTCTTTGAAAATTATTTTCGTTAATAATTAATTTTCTATCCGATAGTTTTTCGTAATTTTTGGATGTGTTCATTACTGTGACGTAACACGTAGGTAGATCATTTGAAATCCAATATTTCAATTTTCGAATATCGTTACAATAACAAAGAAACAATTTAATATTTCACCCGCTTTTTTTACTTTGTTAGCTACTAACAGTTCAGCCCAGCTTGCTCGGGCCCTATGTACTGTTCATAACTTTATGTGCATATGTATACATATATTAAAAAGTTTGACTCGTATCCAGGTAACCTAATTTGAAGCGTTTAGACCCAAAGATTGGCAGAGGAGTTTGGTAGAGTCTGCAAAGGTCAACTCCTTCAACTTTGACCTCTTGGCAACCAAAGTTTCGCCCCAAAAGTGATTAAAAAGCTTGCTGCATGTCTGAATAGCCTTTATGTAACATTTCAAATGTTTAGACCCAAAATGGGCTGAATAATTTGCTAGAGACCGCAAAGGTCAAATCTTTTGAACTTTCACCCCTTGGCAGTCAAATTTTCGGCCAAAAACTTGCCCTATGTCTGAATACACTTTATGTAAAATTTCAAATGTTTAGACCAAGATTTGGCTGAGAAGTCAATTTTTCTTCACTTAGACCCCAATTTAGACCCTTTAACATTTATTGTTTCGGACTCAAATTAAGTTAAAAAGTTTGATCTATGTCCAAGAAACCTACATCCAAAATTTCAAGTGTTTAGACCCACAATTGGCGGAGGAGTTTGGTAGAGTTTTCACAGGTCAAATCGTCGAACTTTGAGCTTTGACAATCAAATTTCTGTCCGAAAACTGATTAAAAGGATTTCCCAGATCTCAATACCTGTTATGTTAAATCTCGAGTTTGTAGACTGAAAATTGACAGAGTAATTTGGTAGGGAAATGTACACACACAGACAAGCACACACAGACACTTTCACTTTTATAGATATATAAATTTTGGAAAATCACCGATATGGTTGTGGTAAATGATATAAATCAAAGAACTTTTGGTGTTGCTCAAAAAGAGACAACAGATTGATTTTTAAATATGTCATTTTAAGCAAAAACAATAGTACCAACTTAACCGTCAGGTCGAAAATAGTAATGTATCCAAAAATTATGAAATGTTATCTAGTGGAACAACTGTTATTATGTTTTCAGTAAAAAAAAAAAAAGTCTATCACTATATACTACAAATATTGCACGCCATTGAACATGTAATCTAAAATATGCCTTCTGAGTTATGCTATTATGATAACCCGGCTTTCCAAACTGTCCTGTTTTTTTTTTTGTTTGTTTTTTTTTTTTGTTTTTTCACCATTTTTTGCTCGTACCTACTTTTAACTGTAAATAGATTTCTACTTGATGCATTTTCGTACTTTTTTTTATATATAACTGCTTTCTATATGGCGATTATGTAAGTAATATTATTTTTGCTTACAAGGACATTTTTTAAAAAATCGATCTGTCTATTCGAAAGTATCCTGTACCTCTATAAGGCCACCATTCGCCCATGTATGGAGTATTGCTGTCATATTTGGGCTGGTGCATCTGCTACTAGTCTATCGCTCCTTGACAAGGTTCAAAAGAGAGTCGCAAATCTGGTAGGCCCTGAACTGGCATCTAAGCTTCAGTCTCTGTCCCATCGACGAAACGTTGCATCCGTCTGCCTGTTCTACAAGTATTTTAATGGCGAATGCTCTGACGAACTGCAAGCACTTGTGCTCCCAAGACGCAGACACCCTCGACAAACCCGACAGGCTGCTAAATCCCACCCCCCATACAGTAGAGATCCCTAGATGTACAAGATCTTTCTACTCCAGTAGTTTCTTCCCCAGAACCGCTAGACTTTGGAATTCCATTCCAGGTTCCTGCTTCCCCAACTGTACTGACATGCAGAAGTTCAAGTGCAGCGTGAACCGACATCTTGCTGCCCAAATCCCTACATAGTACCCCAGTAGTTGTTGCCCCTGATAGTAGCCCCCTACACCAAAGTGGCAATGTGCCTTGTTTTGGGGGGGGGGGGAATGTAATAAAAATAAATAAAAAAAATCTTAACAAGCGCCGAACTTTACTTCATAAATGTGCTAAAACGGTTCAATAAAAATGACTTCATTTATAAAGTTGCGTTGCATTTTTTCTCGTTACCAATAACCTTGTTAAATATCATTACGTTGTATGTTTTTTTGTTGTTAATGTTATTATTGTTGTTGTCTTATGACGCTGCTATTAAATCTCGCCTTTAACTAAAAAAGAAGTTTTGATGAAATCCTTGTAAGCAGCTTGATTAACCTTTTCGTAACATTTAAAGCAATGGGGATTAGACGACAGAGAATAAGTTTTATTTTAACAAAGAAGATTACGTTTTGCTTAAAATGTATTGGACATGAGAGGATCAGAGTTATCTCCCTTGCATAGAAATTACTCCTTTTGCGAGATTTTCGTATTAAAAAAAAAAAAAAAAATAAAGAAAAATCTGTATGATGTACGTACTTTGACGAAAGAATAATATCATATTCTAAAAATAACGTAAATTGATGAAGCAGTTTTATTTTCAAATGAGAATATCAAATTGTATGAGTTATCAAGAAACGACTGCCATCTTGAAAACAATAAAAAAAAAACAACAAAACAAAGGAGATAACTCAACAATAATTTAAAATTGCGTGATTTTTTGTTGTAACGCCTACGAATTCCTATCATATTTCTATAATTATTTTCGGTACTATTTCAAAGAGAGGCGACAGATCGATTTTTTTAAAATATGGTCTTTTAAGAAAAAACAATATTACTTAATTGTCATGTCAAAAATAGTAATATATCTAAAAATTATGAAAATGCATTGAGTAGAACAACTGCAATTGTGTTTTAAGTAAAAGAAAGTCTTTCGATATCGGCTACACATGTTGGACGCTATTATTCCATAAAAATTTCTTGTAATAAGTTTCTTCCCAATGAATTTTCGTAATTTTTGGATATATTACTATTTTCAACATGATAATTAAGTAATATTGTTTTGCTTCAAAGGACATATTAAAAAAATTGCTCTGTCGCCTCTCTTTGAACAAGCACCTTATTTTCTTTATAAAAATAAAACTACTTGATCAATTTATGTGATTTTTGGAGTATGATATTTTTGTTTTGTCACGTACCGCACATCATACAGATTTTTCTTTATTTTTGTTTTTTAATATAGGGTGAATTTTGGACAGGACTTTTTTATTTGCAGTTTTACGAAAAATGTACAACTAAAAATTATGTACAGTCAATGTACGACTAATTGCTGCTGATGATGATTAAAGCATCTTTGATACAGGCGATCGACTGGATCAGTCAGCGTAAAATATCGTAAAACAATCTTGTAATAAACAATAAAACGAATTTGCTCAGAAGTTTTCAGAGGTTATTGTTAAAGGAGGCGACGTGCAAGCAAGTTGAAGCGATATGCACTCCAGTGGGAGAGAGCAGTCCACATGCAATTCAGGTTAAGAGTAGTAAAAAGCCAACATAGTGTGGATATTGTCGAAAAAAGCATCTTTAAGGAGAGTGCCCAGCAAAAGGAAACTTGTGCATGATAAGCAACAAAAAAGGACACTTTGCCAACATTTGCCGCTTCAAGATGGGAGAAAAAACAAAACAAGTACAGAAAAGAACGGCACAGCCAAAGTGGCATAAAAACAGGTGAATCCACATGGCGACGCAAGGTGAAAATAATATTAATGGTTCAAGAGAAGACATTTGTTTTCACTCCATTCAGAAGTTGCCATCATCCACTACCGCGGCAGATGTTAAATTAAAAATTGTCAATAGTCAGAATAGATAAATAGACATTGATGCAAAGGTCGATACAGGTGCTACGAGCAACCTTTTACCCAAGGAAACATACCAAAACTACATGGAGAACCACTCAAAGCAACAGCTATATGGTTATTGCCTTCGGTGGAACAACGATTGAGCAATAAGGAGCATTCCGCAACAAATTTGTCAGTGCAATATTCCATGTTGTGAATTCAAAAGGGCCCATATTGATATGACTACAGACATCATGGGAGTTAGGGCTAGTGATTCTAAACTTAGCTGTTAAATCAGTCGATACAAATAGTTAAAAAAATCATCAGGTGCAAACAAACGATGACCAAGCATCACAAAAACATACAAAGCCCTTTACAAGCAAGGAGTTTACGATTTTTCCAGATCATACAACTTCCTGCACAAGACATCATCTCCACACTACTCGAAATTTAACGGATTTGCTGAGAGGGTGATCGGAATATGCACGAGAAACCGGACAAAATAGTTATCTAGCAATGATGGCATATAGAGCCACACCCATGTCTGCAAACATCAAATCTCCAGCAGAATTGCTCAATAACCAACAAATACGAACACCACTAGTATCCAAGCAGCAACAGTGATAAGCAGACAAGAGCAGCACTTCGGCAATACAGGGACGGATCAAAGAACTGTTATGACAAGCAGCATAAGACACAACACCCACCTGCACGTGCGAGGCAGAAAATCTATGTCCAGCATGAGAAAACAAAGCTATGGGAGGCCGGAATAATTTAGCATCTTGCCTCAGCACTGAGATCATACATAGTTGAGTCTCAAAGTTGTAACATCTACCAAAGAAATAGAAAATTCATCAGACCAGCTAAAAGAAGCTCGATACTTGAGGGCAGTTCTGACCAACCGCATGCATGTAAGTGCATCACAAAAGGAACCACACATTAATAGTATCCCAACACACCTCAGAGAAGATCCTCCAGACCTTAGCCTGAGGAAGGGGTCTAAGGGCCAGGTGTCACCTACACATACAATGCAGCCGACTAGTGAATTACACACCAATGGATCCTGTATATCTACCCGTGAGCCGCGAAGATCCCACAGATGTATAAAGGCTCCACAGAGACTAAACCTACAGAGCCCACCACACTATTGCACCAATAATACTATATTCCCTCACAAATTATAATAAAAATTTAAAAAAATAATAATTAGGTGTGAGACTAACCGTAGCCCTCGGCGCAAGAGGGTCCGTGTGTGCCTGGCGTGTGGGGTGGTGGCTGATCCTGTGGTCGGGGCAGCGGAAGAAAGAGTTTCAAGATAGCGCCTGCCTGCTTTTATTAGAGACGGAATCTCGCAGGATCGCGCGAGATCTCGCGGGGATGCAAATTAGCTAGGCCATCTTGAGGAATAAAATTCGGTCCATTGGAGGTGCGAGGCAGTCGGGTTCTGACGTTCGTGGCGATCAGTACAGTGACCTTTGAGTTCCGTTTCTATTCGTGCAGTCAGCTGAGCTTTGTTAGTTACCTTCGCGCCGTGGCTGTGATTGTTTGTTGGTTTGCTGTGTGTTGCCGTGGTTCTTCAGTGAAACGCTTCGTCGCCCACGACGAGACTCCCCGTCTCCTACACAAGATACTCATACAAGCTATTTCGGCCCCCCCCCCACTCCGAACTTGGTTTTCTTTTCTTCAATGGCGGATAGGTTCGATCTAAAGTTGATACCAGAATTCGACGGATCCGACCCGGTACTCAGCTGGGTTGAGAAGGTCGAGTTACATTGTCAGTTTTCCGGCGTGAAAAATGTCGAGCGCGTGATTCCTCTGCAGCTGACCGGCGGGGCCTTCGCTGTATATCAGCAACTCAGCGCTGAGGAGAAGTGTGACTACTCGAGTATCAAGGCGGCGTTGTACAGGGCGTTCGCCACTGACCCCGCCACTGCATGGGAGCAGTTTGAGACGAGGTTCGCGATTTGGCGCCAATTAGCGAGGCAGGATTCCACCAAGGTCATCCAAAAATTGGAATCCATATTCTACGAAAGGGGGCCGCCTGAGGAGATCCTCACGGATAACGACACGGCGTTCTGCAGCAGGGAATTTAGGCATTTTATGGACAACTGGGTGATCCGCCTTCAACACCGATGCGCGTATGTGCCGAGCGGCAACGGCATAGCGGAGCGGTGCCACCGAACCGTGAAGAGGATCGAGCCAGGAAGAAGTGTACGATTGCGGAGGCGGTTTACAGATACAACACAACGCCTAAGGACGCCGTGACTGGCGGCAGTGCGCCCGCTGATGCGATTCATCACTACCACGTGCGCGTCAAGGACGTTGAAGTGAGTCTACCCGACCAATGAGAACCCCAGGGGACGTACCAAGTGGGAGACACCATCTGGGTGAAGCCACCCGGCGGCCGGTGCACCAGCAGCTTTTGGAGGGGGCGGGTCACCGGCGTCATCAGTGAACAGGCCATACTAGTCGATGATACTCCGCGCCACGTAAGGGATGTCCGGCCCGCTCTAAGCGCTGACCAATCGGCGAGCAGTGGAAGTAGCGAGTCATCCGACGATGAGCGATGGATCCAACCCGTGCCCCACGAACCTGGTGACTCAACTGCGAGCAGTGGAAGGAGCGAGTCATCCGACGATGAGCGATGGATCCAACCTGTGCCCCACGAACCTGATGACTCAACTGCGAGCTCTAATGCTGATGCTGATGCTTCCGATGCCACTTCTGAGAGCTCCGATGAGGAAGTCCCGGCAATACCCCTCCGCAGGAGTGCTCGAATCAAACGGCCACGTCCGCCGTGTCACGTATGTGATCTGGAGACCAGGGGGGAGTGTGAGACTAACCGTAGCCCTCGGCGCAAGAGGGTCCGTGTGTGCCTGGCGTGTGGGGTGGTGGCTGATCCTGTGGTCGGGGCAGCGGAAGAAAGAGTTTCAAGATAGCGCCTGCCTGCTTTTATTAGAGACGGAATCTCGCAGGATCGCGCGAGATCTCGCGGGGATGCAAATTAGCTAGGCCATCTTGAGGAATAAAAATCGGTCCATTGGAGGTGCGAGGCAGTCGGGTTCTGACGTTCGTGGCGATCAGTACAGTGACCGTTGGGTTCCGTTTCTATTCGTGCAGTCAGCTGAGCTTTGTTAGTTACCTTCGCGCCATGGATGTCATTGTTTGTTGGTTTGCTGTGTGTTGCCGTGGTTCTTCAGTGAAACGCTTCGTCGCCCACGACGAGACTCCCCGTCTCCTACACAAGATACTCATACATTAGGTGAGCTCATTCTCAACTGAAGAAAGGAGACGTTGTTTTAGTTCAGTCCCTTGGACGAATCGGAAGTTAGGAAGAGTTACTTCCCTTGTACAATTACTGTCATGGCGTCTTTTGTAAATAAAGCCTGTATTCTTTAGCTTTCGTTCTTTCTTATCTATTTTGTATCGCAATCATCCCAACATAACAATAACAATGTAACATCAGAAAATCTTTGTAAAAAGTATAAATCCTTATTATTATCGACTATAGCTTGTTTTTTGCTTGTTTGTTCTTTTTTTTTTTTAATGAAAGTTTAAACTGTCAAAGTTGCTTTGATTTAATTAAATCCTTAACGACTGAGAATTTTTTGCCAAATAATTGTCTCGGTCTTTTAGGATTTAATTAGACGTACATAAACTCGTGTTTAATTTTTAGTCGTGCATTATTAGTAAAATCGAGGCACGACTACTCTAAAAAATAAATTTGTTTATTTTTTTAGAAAGATTTTTAACGAAAAAAAAACGAAAAAAGGCTAATGTACATTTCAGAGGCGTAAATTATTTCACAGACAAAAATTTATAAAAATTATGTGGTATTTTTTTAGTTTACCGACCCCTCGACATTCACTTTTAATTTGTCAACTTGCATAGGTTTTCGGGGTTTGTATTACTGTACACATAGATTCGAAAAAGTTGTCAAAAAAACAAATATATAACAAATAAATGTTATCAAAGGCAAGATAAGTTACTTTTCTACCAAACTGGATATAATTTTCGTGTTTTTATTCAATGTAACATGTTTATTCAGCTCGAAAAACATGCAGTGCTTACCGATGTAATGTATTGGAAAATTCAAAATGGTGGCCGACTCTCTCTTAAACACGGTAAGTTCGGGAAAAGGTGTTATAAATAATAAACTAGACAAAATACTGTTAGAAATTCGCTCAATATATATTACCGTGAAATAGGTTGACAAAGGTCAAATCCTTGAACTTTGACCCCTTAATCGCCACATTTCTGGCCAAAAACCGATCACATCGATTTTCCCAAATCTCAGTAGCAGTACGAATACACACACACACACACACACACACACACACACGGTGTTTTATATATAAGTAGAGATAAATACTTTTCAATATTCACATATATATATATACAGGATGTGTATGGTGTTTGAGAACATCACTTATTTTACAAATCCTTTCCTGTATATTAACTTTTTTTTTTTAAAGACAATCAATCATGGGAGATAATAAACAAACACAAGAAATATTAAAAAAAAAAAAAAAAAAAAAAAACATACCGTAATAATTGCAATAATGGAAGAACACAGCGATTTGCAAATTGCACAATTTCTTAAAGTGGCATGATTCTTTGTTTTTAAGGTTCGCAAAGAGTTAGAAGATAAAGATGGCCAAATTTCTCCTGTTGCCAAACGTAAAAAGCACCAGCAACGCTCTGGCAGCATTAGAACATACGAGTTTATTCAACAAGCCCAGAATATGATTGACGAGAGCCTTCAGAAGTCAATGAGGTCAATTGCAAAAGATCTCAGTGTCTCCGAAGCCACAATTCAAAGAAGTATCCATAAAAATCTTCGATACAAGTCTTATGTGATGAAATGAGGCCATTTTATGTTGTAGATCACCAAAGAAAATCGTTTAGTGAAACACAAAAATATTTTAAACAAACTGAAACATCCTGCTGAACAATACATGCTTTGTTTTTTTATTATTTTATAGATGAACAGAAATTTAACCAATTTGTGGCCTTCAAACTCTCCAGACTTTGATCTCTTGGATTATTGTGTGTGGGGCATTGTTGAGAGAGGTGTCCTCACAACACCAAAGATTCTCTGAAAGCATCCATAGTCAGAGAAATGGGCAACATCGATGAGGACCATCTTATACGCGCCTGCCAAAGTTTTAGGTCTCGAATAGAAGTTGTCATTTAAGCGGAGGGAGATTCCATTGAATAAAATTATTAAATAAGAATGTCACTTATATGCCAATGTCGTTTTATTTAATTACAAATGTTGGTATTTGTTTATTTTATTTATTTTTGTCTTTTTTTTTTTTTTTTTTCTTAATCATGCCCTCCCATTATTTTTTAATTTTGGAGGATGGGTCTCCTTGCTGCTTCGGTTGTTTGGAGACTTGGGTAGAAAAGGGCCAGTCAAGAATCCGTTCTTGACAATCAGCCCGACGGGTGCAGGGCCAGGAACTGGCCCAGTACCTGTCGGATTTAGGTACACCGCCTGAATATCACCCAGGAGATGGGGTAAGTTTATTGCTTGCTGCCTGAGGCGCCGGTCAGAGGAATGCTGACGGGGATGCTCAGACAGCTTTTGCTAGGCAAAAGTACCCCTCCTTTAGGGGAGCTTGCTTGACACCCCACTTTCCTGACCTTGTGTCACATGTAATAAATATTCTCAAACACCAGACGCACTTTATATGTTTCATATTAACAAATAAACACTGAGTAAAGTTAGAAACAACTATAAAACAAAGTAGATCGTTATTAATAATTCGAATAAATTCATTTGCAAGAAAAAAAAGGCAAATCTGGACAGCTGCACATTTTAGATTATAATGTTAGAAAAATTCTGTTTCACAAATAATAAAAAACGAAACCAAGCATCAAAAGCAAATCACCTAATTGTTTTACAAATATTACGAGTTGAAAAGCTATAAATATTCTAACTTTTATGTTTTTAGCAAAAACACGTGCTCATGTATATCTAACCCACACAGATGGTCCCTATTTTGTGTATTGTTTTATCGTGAATTACACATAGTTGTCAAAAGAAAAGAGAAAAAAATAATAATGAAGAAGAAACAGTTGGGTTTATGTTAAGTGTTGAGACATTATGTTGAACAAAGATGGCGGCAGTAAATCAAATCGGAGAAGAATCAATGCCGTCACGATCTCGAATGTTGAGTAATTCTTAGTAACAAAGATGTCGACGTTTACAATTAACTTTTCGGTGGTAAGGACCACTGGTTTGGCTGGAATGTGAATGGCTGGAATGTGAATGGCAATAAGCCTCCCCACGGTTCTAGTACTCCTCACGGTTCTAGTACTCCTCACGGTTCTAGTACTCCCCACGGTTCTAGTACTAGAGGATGGAAAGATGCATAGTATTCTTTGCATCTTTCCATCCTCTATCCTCGGTCTTTCCATCTTTTTGAACCCTTCATGATCATTTGGTGTGTGTGTGTTTGTATGTTTTTTTTTTTATTTGGGTGGAGATATTCGTAGTAGTAGTAGTAGTAGTAGTAGTAGTAGTAGCAGCAGCAGCAGCAGCAGCAGCAGCAGTAAAATTAAATGTTCTAAAAGCTTTTAAATATCATGTACAAAATTAACTTAACATTGATCATTTACATCATAGTGTTTCACTCCATCTCAAGGTCCATCATTGAACTGCGTCCAAGGCATCTTTCAGGTCCGCATCAAAGCATGCCTCACTTAGGAGATATTTGTCAGCGTTGCAGGGACACCGAGCACCTGTTGGGAGGTTTTGTTTCATTGCTGAAAGTGCAGTATTGTTCTTAACTTTGATTGACTCATTCCAGCAATACAGGCAAAAGGATGCTGGTGTTGCTCGTCTGAGGCCTGTGATAGTAGCAAAACCCCTACAGGATGATAGCTCCTGTGGGATAGTAGCCGCTATGGCAACTTTTGATGTCCAAATAGGGGATGGCGATTGTTTTTGCTCAGTTTGTCATGCTCTGTCTTTGCTTGTGCTTCTTGAAGAATCTGTGGTGAAATGATTCTGGACATCCGATAGACAAATGGCAGTTTGGTCGATTTCAAGTTGTCAGTAATTGTTCTGCGTTCCTTGTTGAGCTCGACGTTGACTTTTGTAGCATGAGCCCATGCCACTGTGGAATATTTTGTGGTCGAGTAGCACAGCACTAAAACTGACAGGTAAAGCATCTGTGTCTCAGCTCTCTGACAGTTGTTAGCCACAGTTGTGAGCAGGCTTTCATGCTATGATATCTTCTTGCAGATACATAGCAAACTTTCCCATGACATCCATGTTAATCTTTCTAGAAACTGATGTCTACATTACGCTTATCCTGGAAACAAAAAAAAATCTGGTAAAGAAATAGCCCATCGGCCCCGGAGATGTCTCAACTATTAACAGTAGGAGGAGACAATACAAAATGAAGAATAGCCGAAAAACGAAATTCCTTCATTATGAAAGTTTAAAAGCACCAAAACTTTTTTTTTTTTTTTGACAGTAAATTGAAAATTAAGAAGAGTGGCAACTGCCAGACATGTTTTGATCTATTTTTATTGTTGGATGAGAAAAAAATGTAGGAAAATTGCCCGTAGGTTTGGAGAAAACATTAACTTGCAACCCCTTACTGCCCCATGTTACACGTGTGTGCGTGTGTGCGTGTGTGTATGTGTGTGTGATGTATGCGTGTATTTCTCTCTAATCTTGTTTTTCCCTTGTTTTTATCTGACGATATACTCTTTTTGAATTTCCTGTATGTCTAAAAGGAAGAAAAACTCTAAATCTAGAATCCCTAAGGCAAATCTGATAACTTCGTTCCGAAAATTCCCGCTTAATTAACACTGTTGCCAAATTTGAAGCAGCCTTTTTTCCATTGCTTTCTTTCTTTCCTTTTTTCTTTCTTTCTTTTTCTTTCTTTCTTTTTTCTTTCTTTCTTTCCCGTTTTCTTCCTTTTCTTTTTTCTTTTTCATTTTTAGATAACATCAGTAGCGGAGGAGGAGAGATGAAGTGTTGCCAGTAGAAATTATTGAATTTCCTTACAACCATACGAAACCTAGCTACCACCTCATATGCCTATTTTTATTGTTAAATATTGCATTTTATTTCAGGCTCTGCTACTTTTAAGACATACTTTTAAGACAAGCTTTTTATATATATTTTTTTTTTTGTCAAATTATACCTCATAATGTAAGGGAAATAACTCTTATAAGTAAAAAAAAGCAGTTTCCTCCCTTGGATGGTCGATACATTTTTGTTCTATGAACATTTATTTTGTCAATCGTTTAAAAAGTTTATACCATAAAAAAATAACTTTATAATCTGTTCAAATTAAATAATAGTTTTCAAAAAATTCATATTTTTTTTTACAAAGGAGTCATCACTTATCAAGGCCCGAAGGCCACTGGAGGACAAGAGTTAATGCATGTAAGGTGGTAGTGTCGTTAATGGTATGAATTGGGTAGAATTTAGATTATTAAAGGAGACAGCTGAACAAGAACTTGTTTACATTAGACTTGAAGGCTACCATATTGTAATCGGCCGGGGAGCAGGCCAACAGAACAGTGTTCCACAGCTGGGCAGTTCTGGGAAAGGAACTTTGTTCATGGAATCTGCATTTAGATTTACGCACAGATAGGGAGGGGGGGTGTTTATAGTTGTAGGAAGTCGAGTGTTTACAAATTTTAATTTATTTTATAATTTTCTGCATAAGTTTTTATCCACTTGTCAGAACTTAAAAATATATTTTTATTGACAATAAAGACAATCATGCAATTGAAAGTTATGGAAAGAAAAAGAAAGTAAAAAAAACCGTGGTGCTTATTTAGAATTGTACTTAATTAAAAAAAAAAAAAAATACAGAAAAATCTCTGCTACTATAGCGTGAGCCTATCCTCATTTTCTGTTCCTACCTCAATATGGGTGATTTAAAAAAAAAAAAAAAAAAAAACAATTAACGAGAGAAAAAAAAAATGTAATATTCCCCTTTCCAAGTTGAGTTGAACATTTTCACTAATAAAACATTAACCTTTAAAACGTGGAAAAACATGGCTAAACATGCACATCCTCCCGAGAGTTTTATTCTGGAGTTGTGCCCAGTGAGGAAACAGCAACACAATATTTCCTTCAACATGGTCTCATGGTTGAGG
>NC_136488.1:160921620-160924120 GCF_053919585.1 Euprymna scolopes
TGATAAAAGAAACTCTTTCCCCTTTCAAATAGTGCGTATGCCGCATAAAAATAGTACCTGTCCTGTTTTTTATGTTTTATGGAACCATTATGTTAGAGTTTTTGAGAATAGCTCGCGTTACTTTAAAATTAATAGATTTTATACCACCAGTTTCTAGCTTACTAATAAGGATGATAAAACAAAAATATTTAAACAGTTAAATAAAGCATTTGTTAGTTATCCTGATGCTTTTGAATCGTTTAAAATTAACCAGAATATATTAATAAAGGAAATCCAAAACTTTATTAGTAATGTATAAAATGTATTATTAAAAAAAATGTATATATTTATAAATATTTTTAACCTTTATATATATTTAATTTTCAATAAATAAGAATGTAAATATACAAAATACTAATCATAGTAGTGGGTGATAAGTAGTCAAATGGATTAATCCTAATCTTATACATACAAGACTGGTAAATTAAAAAATATATCCATTTTGAATTTGGAAACAGATGAATCTCACAGGTAAGAAATTCATTTTTATAACAAATAGGTTAAATAAAGTAATTAAGAATAGGAAACTAGATCTAATATTTGTAATATGTTTTTTTTTCCCTAAGATTAAGGGAGGTGGTGTTTGATCAACACTGCTGGGGAGCCATGATGTAATATACTGTTTTGTTTTTAAATTCCCGAAACAGTGTTTCATGGTAAACAACTGATGATCTATTAAAAAAATAAATTATTACTGGTACTATAGTGAATTCGAGAGAGCAAGTTGATGCAGTGATTGCAGGTGATTAAATGACTTACTGACTTTTTTTCTTACTGACGGTTTTCTAATGAATGATAAAAAATATTTTTTTGTATAGTTTTAAAGGTTAAAAACTGCCAAGACTAATATATATATATATATATATATATATATATATATATATATATATATATATATATATATATATATATATATATATATATGCGTTCTTATCATTAATGCAAAGACAAATGAAAGACAAATGAATATTATAGCGAAACTATGAATTTGCTGGTACTGGCAAATTAAAACAGCAATATATAAAAACTAGTCATGAATTTATTTGCTAATGTCTTTCTTCTGATGAGACGAACGCATTTCTTTGAAACTTTGCAACTTAATAAAAAATTTCAATATTTCTTATTTGAGTATCCTGTCGAACAATAAATTCAAGTAAAGTATAATTTATAGTTTTAAATTTGCGTTCTTTATAACATATTCTTTACATCCATACTCATCGACGTCATTCTTTTACTAACATTAATCTCTTAAATTCTTTTTAACTGACATCTTAACAAAGATGGCTGAATAAAGTTGTGTGTTGTTTTTTAATGTTAGAATGAGACTTTGTCTTTCAATCCAACAACACCTTTGTATTTAGTTTAGGCTGAACTATGGTGTGTATAAAAATACTTATAGTTTCTCTGTTGTTATTTTACAAGGATTTGTTTTATGTGAATGCTTCAGAAGTTCTGCCTAACTTAAGTGCATCATCAAATATCAGTGCGGTATCTTTTCTTAGCAATTTCTTCTCCTTCTGAAATTCGGTGACGGGGATGCTGACTGCAATCTATAAGACGAGGTTGAAGTCAGGAGTTAAGAGAAGACATGCAGTGTTCGAGTTGTGTTTTTATTAGCTGTGTTTTATGCGTTTGAACTGAACGACATCCATGATAAAAAGAATGAAACCTTGCTTCTGTTTCTAGAGTTTCCTTAGAGAGGAGTTCTAATAAAGAGAGATAACTGATAACTAAATATTACATCTACAATATTATTACTTTTTTCAAAACTAATTTAAGCTTCATTTTATGAATCACGCTATAGTAGAACTTTGAGAGTACGAATCATGCTAGAGTATATAGTACCTATTTACTATGCCTCCCCACGGGACAGAGTTAGACACCAGGGTCGTTTTTTAACGTGGAGAAAAGGTACAAAAATAAAAATTGTCTCAGTCGTGAAGGATTTCTCCTCCACCGAAAGAGAACAAGAAATAGAAGTGCAGCATCTGAAGAACAGATACTACACTTTAGTATATAGCTCCCCCGTAAGGCATTCACGGCAAACGCCCGTCAATCATTATCAGCAATCTCCCTCACTCTCTATCTTTACCTAAAATTAAATGAAAATTCCATGAGCAGAGTTTCTTTCATAGAACTGCTTGTGGAATACAATCCAGTGAAGCTGCTTCCCAACTCACTATAACATGGTCGTTTTCAAGTCCAACGTAAACAGGTTCTTGATGTGCTGTCCTCTAAAATAAATGAACTTTTCCAATCATCATGATGCAAATCGTTTTATATTTAATATGGAATATGATATTTTTGTTATTAACTGTTATCCTTGAGTGGCCTCCAGGCCTTGATAAGCGGTGACTAGATAGTAAAAAAAAGTTAAATTTTCTTTTTAGAAATTAATTTTACTGCCGTTGTATTTTTTAATTTTGCTTTTATATGAGAATAGCGAGTTCTTTGATTTCAC